>NW_016818083.1:63194-66799 GCF_001698545.2 Rhinopithecus bieti | reverse complement strand
ACTTTTGTGTTGTACAGTTTTACGGTTTTTGGGAAATGTATAATGTCATGTATTCACCATTATGATATCATATATCATATAGAATAGTTTCCCTACCCCCAAAATCCCATGTGATCCATCTACTCATCTGTCCTTTCTTCCTCCAAAATTCCTAACAACAGTGATCTTTTTACTAACTCTCTAGTTTTGCCTTTTCCAGAATGTCATATAGTTGGAACAATATGGTATGTAGCTTTTTCAGACTGGCTTCCTTCACTTAGCAACATGAATTTCAAGATATTCATTGTGTGTGTGTGTGTGACCTGATACCTCTTTTCTTTGTATCACTGAATAATATATGGATGTACTATAGTGTGTTTATCCACTCACCTGTTGAAAGACATCTTGGTTTCCTTTAAATTTTGGCCATCATTGATAAAGCTGTAGTAAACATTTGTGTGCAGGTTTTTGTGTGGCCATAAGTTTTCATCTCATTTGGGTAAATACCAAAGAACACAATTGCTGGATTGTCTTGTAAGACTATGTTTTGTTTTGTAAGAAACTCCCAAATAACCTTTTATAGTTGGTATACCATTCTACATTCCTACAAGCAATGAATAAGAGTTCCTATTGCTCCACATCCTCACTAGCATTTGGTGTTAGCGATATTTTAGATTTTAGCCATTCTAATAGGTGTGTAGTAGCATCTCACTTTTGTTCTAATTTACAAATGCCTAATGACATATGTTGTTGAGCATCTTTTCATACACTTTTTTGTCATTTGTATATCTTATTTGGTGAAATGTCTGATCAGTTCTTTTGCTCATTTTAAATTGGCTTTTCTTATTTTGAGATTTAAGAGTTCTTTTGTAATTTTGGATACAAATACATTATCAGACAAGTCTTTTGCCAATACTTTGTCTCAGTCTGTGGCTTGTCATCTTATTCTCTTAACAGTGTGTTTTGTAAAGCAGAAGTTTTTAATATTAATGAAGTCCTACTTACCAATCTTTCATAGATCATGTTTTTGGTGCTAAATCATTGCCAAACCCAAGGTTACTGGATTTTATCTTACGTTATCTTCTAGATGATTTATAGTTTCATCGTCTACATTTTGGTCTATGATCTATTTAGAGTTAATTTTTATGAAATATGTAAGGTCTGTATCTGGATTCCTTTTTTTTTTTTTTTTCATTGGCATGCCCAGTTGCTCCAGCATCATTTATTGAAAAGGCTGTCTCTTCCCCATTGGGTTGCCTTTGGTCCTTTTGTGAAAGATCAGTTGACTATGTTTTTGTGAGTCTGTTTTTGTGTGCTGTCTCTTCTATTTCCATTGATCTATTTGTCTATTTTTTGACCAATACCACACTGTCAGGATTACTGTAGCTTCATATAGTAAGTCTTATAGTCAGGTAGTGTCAGACCTCCAATATTGTTTTTTTTTTTTTCAGTATTCTGTTGGCTGTTTTGAATTTTTTGCCTTTCTATATAAACTTTAGGATCAATTTGTCCATCTCCACCAAATTGCTTACTGGAATTTTGATTGGGGTTACACTGAATCTATAGATCAAGCTGGAGAAAACTGACATCTCAATATTGAGTCTTCCTATACATGAACATGGAGTATCTCTCCATTTATTTAGCTTCTTTGATTTCTTTCATATGAGTTTATAGTTTTCCTCATACACCTTTTGCACACATTTGTTAGATTTGTACTGAAGTATTTCATTTTTCGTTGTTAATGTAAATGGTGTTATATTTTTTATTTCAAATTGCATATTGTTCATTGGTGGTATGTGGGAAGGTAGTTGACTTT
This sequence comes from Rhinopithecus bieti, assembly GCF_001698545.2. Classification (NCBI taxonomy): domain Eukaryota; kingdom Metazoa; phylum Chordata; class Mammalia; order Primates; family Cercopithecidae; genus Rhinopithecus; species Rhinopithecus bieti. The sequence goes on along the minus strand of NW_016818083.1, from coordinate 65,004 downwards.
TGTATATGACCTTGTATGTTGCAACCTTGCTATAATTGCTTATTAGTTCTAGTAGGGTTTTTTGTTGATTTTTTTTTCAGATTTTCTATATAGACAATTATATCACCTGCAAAGACAGTTTTATTTCATCCTTTCTAGAATGAATACCTTTATTTCCTTTTCTTATCTTATTGCATTAGCTGTGACTTCTAGTACAGTGTTGAATGTAATGTGATAAAAGAGGACATCCTTGCCTTGTTCACAGTTTAGTTTAGTTTCCCACCATTTTATTAGCTTTAAGGTTTTTTGTAGGTGTTTGTAATCAAGTTGAAGTTTTCCTCTGTTCCTAGTTTGCTGGGAGTTTTTGTAATAAGTAGGTGTTGGAATTTGTTAAATGATTTTTCTTCATCTGCTATCATTTGATTTTCTTCTTTAGCTTGTTGATGTGATGGATTACATTAACTGATTTTCAAATGTTGAACCAGCTTTCCATACCCAGAATAAATTCCACCTGGTTATGTTGTATAATTATTTTTGTACATTGTTGGGTATGATTTGGTAATATTTTGTTGAGGATTTTTGTATCTATATTCAGGAGAGAGGGTGGTCTGTACTTTTCTTGTAATGTCTTTGGTTTTGATATTAGAGTGGTACTGTTTTCATGGAATGAGTTAGGAAGTATTCCCTCTACTTCTGTTTTCTGGAAGAAATTATAGAGAATTCACATCATTTCTTCTTTAAGTAGTCAGTAAAATTCACCAGTGAAACCATTTGGATCAGTGCTTTCTGTTTTGGAAGGTTATTAATTATTGAATCAATTTGTTGAATAGATACAGACCAATTGAATTTATCAATGTATCTTGTATAGGAAGGGATCTTTTAAGGAATTTGTCCATTTCATCTAAGTTATCAAATTTGTTGTACTAGAGTTGCTTATACTATCCCTCAATTATTCTTTTAATGTTCATAGAAACAGTACTGAAGGCCTGCCTTTCATTTCTGATGTTAGTAATTTGTCTTCTTTCTTTTTTGCTTGATTAGCCTGACTAGAGACTTAGCAATTTTATTGCTCTTTTCCAAGAGACAGCTTTTGGTTTTGTTGATTTCCTTTTTTCAGTTTCATTGATTTCTGCCCCAATTTTTATTCTTCTGCTTACTTTGGATTTAATTTGCACTTTTTTTTTTATTTTCCCAAGATGGAAACTTAGATTATTCATCTTAGGTCTTTCTTTTCTAATATTTGCATTCAGTGCTATAAATTTCTTTTTAAGTGCTGCTTTTGCTGCATCCCACAAATTTTGATACATTGTATCTTCATTTTTATTTAGTTCAAAATATTTTTAGATTTCTCTTTAGTCTTTGACCCATGTGTTATTTAAAAGCATGTTGTTTAATCATTGAGATATGCCTACTGTCATTCTGTTAGTGATTTCTTTTTTGTTTTGTTTTGTTTTGTTTTTTGAGACAGAGTCTGACTCTGTCGCCCAGGCTGGAGTGCAGTGGCGCGATCTCGGCTCACTGCAGGCTCCACCTCCTAGGTTCACGCCATTCTCCTGCCTCAGCCTCCCGAGTAGCTGGGACTACAGGCGCCCGCCACCTCGCCCGGCTAGTTTTTTGTACTTTTAGTAGAGACGGGGTTTCACCGTGTTAGCCAGGATGGTCTCGATCTCCTGACCTTGTGATCCGCCCGCCTCGGCCTCCCAAAGTGCTGGGATTACAGGCTTGAGCCACCGCGCCCGGCCTCTGTTAGTGATTTCTAATTCAATTCCATTTTGCCTAGGGCATACTTAATGCGATGTGTATTTTTTTTTTTTTTTTTTTTTTTTTTTTT
>NW_016818083.1:45231-61859 GCF_001698545.2 Rhinopithecus bieti | reverse complement strand
AAAAAAAAAAAAAAAAAAAAAATATTGACCATATGTGTAACTGTTTTCTGTTCATTGCCTTTCTTCTTTGGTTTTGCTTTTATTTTACTTTTCTTCAATCTTTTCTTCCTTCTCTGGCTTTAATTAAACATTTTATATTATTTTGTTTTTTCTAATCATTTAACTTTCCAATTATACTTTTCAATTTTTAAGTGGTTGCCATAGAGTTTGCATTATACATTTATAGGCAGTCTAATTCCACTTTAATATAACACTGTTACTGCTTCATGGGAGTGGTGCACATAACAGTATTCCCAATTCATTCCCCCTATCACTTACACACTGCTGTGATTCATTTCACCTATTTATAAGCTTTAATTACCCAATACATTTTGCTGTTATTATTTTGAAGAAACTTACCTGTTAGATCAAGAATAAAATAAATTATTTTATTTTACATTAATTTCTTCTCTAACATTGCTTCCCTATTAAATGTAAATCTGAGATTTTGACCAATGTCATTTCCATTCTCTCTGGAAAACTTTTTTTAAAAACAGTTCTTGCAAGATCCATGTACTAGCAACAAATTTCCTCAATTTTGCTTTTGTAGAGAGTATATATTTTCCCTCACTTGTAAAGGACAGTTTCACTAGGTGCAGAATTCTAGGTTGGTGGATTGTTTTTTTCAACAGTTTGAATATTTCACTCCACTCTGTTCTTGCTTGCATTCACTGCTGTTTTTATTTTTGTTCCTTTATAGGGGATTCCCCTGGCTTCTTTTAAGATTATTTTGTCTTTGATTTTTGTAGTTTGAATATGATATGCCAGGCTGTACCTTTTGGGAGTTTTTGGTTGTTGTTGTGTTGTATTTGTTTTGTTTTGTTTTGTTTTTTTCTACTTGGTGTTCTCTAAGCTTTCCTGGATCTGTGGTTTGGTGTTGTCGTTAATTTTAGAAAATTCTTAGCCTTTATTATTTCAATTATTTTTTCTGTGCCTTTTCCCTTTTCCTTATGGTATTCCCATTATGTATACATATGTTACACCTTTTGTAATTCTCCCATATTTCTTGCATATTCTTTTCCATTTTAAATTCATTTTGTTATTTACTTTTCACTCTGTGAAGTTTTCACTGACATATGTCTTCAAGCTCACTGATTCTTTTCTATTTTGTGTCCTGTCTACTGATGAGCTTATCAAAGACATTCTTCATTTCCGTTAGAGTGTTTTTGATTTCTTGCATAACCTTTTGATTATTTCTTAGATTGTTTCTTATAAACAAACCCCTCTCTTTGTTTATATTACCCATCTTTTCTTGCATGCTGTCTGCTTTTTCCATTAGAGCCTTTGGCATTTTAAATTCCTCGTCTTATAATTCTAAAATCTCTGCCGTATGTGAGTCTAGTTCCAATGTTTACTTTGTCTGTTTAGATTCTTCTTTGCCTTTTGGCATGCCTTGTGATTTTTTTTGAAAGCTAGACAATGCATTAGGTAAAATGTACTGAGGTAAATATGCCTTTAATGTGAGATTTTATGTTTATCTGACTAGGAGTTGGCTGTTTTTAATGTTAGTTGTAGCTGTAGGTGTGTCAGAGGCTAGAATTTCCTCTAGAACCTGCTAAACGGGGCCAGACAAATTTTAGGGGATAAGGCCATATCAACCAAAAATTTTAATGAATCAGGTTCACATATCATGTAACTTCTACTAGTTATATTGAGGTTGTTCATTAAATATCAGTGTGATCTACTTTTTCCATCTAAATATTTTATCTGCTAGAGGATTTAGATAAGAGGATTTATCTCTTAGATTAGATTAGTGGAGTTGAGACTACAAGTCAATTGCTCTTTCATATTCTTTAATTTACTTCCAGTTCTGTGTGCTTCAGCCGTGAAATGAGGTAAAACAAGTTTGTTTTACGGATATTATGATCTCTCGCTTTTAGATGTCTGTTATTTAAAATGACAATGACATATAGTCCCTTTCTGTGTCATAGCTTTGTCATGTTTATACTTTCAAACTATTATATTGGGTAAAAACAACAGATTACTTACAAATATTACATTATATAAGTCTTGCATATGGAGTCTTCTGCATGTCTGTTATTCATATAGATTAGTCATAACTCTTGCTTTACTTTCTCAGAATCCATATTCAGCTATGATGCAAGGATTGGATTAAATAGGCTGTTTTCTGTTGAGGTTACTCTTTGATGCCCAGAGCAAGCTTTATATACAAGCCAGAATTATTTTGTTTATGCAGTGGAAATCTTTAATGACATTTCCTTTATTGCCTAGGCCTAATTTTCATGAATTAATAATGTATATAATATAAAATAATTTCTATTTGATCAACTTACATAACTGCTTTGTTGTTGTTTGATATTTTTCCTTTAATGAGAATAGAAACTTCAGTTCTGTGAGGATTCTACCACTACCCTGATAATCTTTACAAATTATCTGAGTACCCTTAATGCAGGCAAACCCCAAAATTGGGGCTTAGCCTGGGAGGGTTCTTGGCTTCGTGCAGGAAAGAATTCAAGAGTGAGCTGACAGCAAAGTGAAAGCAAGGTTATTAGAGCAACAGAGTACAGGAAAATGGTTGCTCCATAGACAGAGTAGCCGCAGCAGCCCTTGTGGATTTCTGGTTAGCTATATGGCTATTCCTTGATTAGTTGTGAAATAAGGGGTGGGTTATTCATGACTTTCCTGGAAAAGGGATGAGGAGTTCCTGGAACTAAGGGTTCCTCCTCCTTTTAAGCCATATAAAGCAACTTCCAGGAGTTGCCATGGCATTTGTAAATTGTGATGGTGCTGGTGGGAATTGCTTTTAGCATGATAATGCATTGTAATTAGTGTGTAATGAGCAATGAGGGCAACTAGAGGTCGTTTTAGTCACCATGTTGGTTCTAGCTGGTTTTGGCTGGTTTCTTTGCTGCATTCTGTTTTGCTCAGATCCTGTTTGTTTGGTGGGGCCTCGTGACCAGTGCTTGGAAAATAATTCGTGCCGATCTACTACCTCACCTTGTCCAGTTTTCTTTTATCTTTGTTTTGGCTTGTTAGTCAAATCCCTCTTTAGTGCTCTTGGTCTTTACTTTTTTCTCTCCTGATTCTTTTGTGAATAGAGAAGCAATTAAAGGAACAAAACGCTTTTTTACTTGTTTAGATATATTGGGCACTTCTTGGCAGCACTGCTCATAAAGCCCTTAGTTAACAGAGTCCACTCTGAAAGAGGTAAATTTTTTGAGGAGTTTAGATATTAAAAAGTCTGAAAGAATTGGGTTCCTCAGATGACTAGTCATAAGCATAATGGGAAAAGTGATAATTAAATCTGGAACTTGAGGTCCTCAGCAAACTGACTATATTGACCAGTAATTTTGGCACCATGTAGATATAGCATACTTTTGGTAGTCCTTTATGGCAATTTTACTTTTTACTTAACTCTGTTCTTCAATTACTATCCCAAATTGTACAGTTTTGTGCTAAAAATTAAATGAATACCATTTTGTAATGATATACCAGTCTCTCATAATTCAAGAGCCTAGCAGATTATTTATATGATTTAAATTTTTGATCTAAGAAAGAAAAATGTTTTATAATTTCCTGAGGCTGGGCATGGTGGCTTATGCCTGTAATCTCAGCTCTTTGGGAGGCCAAGGCAGGCAGATCACTTGAGGCCAGGAGTTTGAGACCTGCCTGGCCAACATGGTGAAACCCCATCTCTACTAAAAATACAAAAATTAGCTTGACATGGTGGTGCGTGCCTGTAGTCCCAGCTACTCGGGAGGCTGAGGCACGAGAATCACTTGAACATGGGAGGCGGTAGTTGCATTTACCTGAGATCACCCCACTGCACTCCAGCCTAGGTGACAGAGGTGAGACTCCCATCTAAAAGAAAAAAAAAAAAATTAAAAGTTCCTTTATTTCTCGTGTACTTAATGTGCACATTGCAGTCGGATAAAATATACCTTTTGTCACAAGATTACAATCTTGTAAATATAACCAGTTTTTTTAATTTTAAAAGTAACAAGGTATGAAACTTCTTATTGGGTTGATTTTATTGAAATGCACTGTGATTCAGCCTTATTTTAGACATTTCCTGCCCCAGAGAGCCAGCTCTGTAGTGTGATGCTGGCTTTATTTCTTTTAATTTTAATGTATATTCAATGAAATGCACTCTTTTAAGTATACAGTTCCATAATTTTTAACACGTGTATATTCACATAATTACCACCACAGTCAGGATACAGACAAGTGCTATCACCCCAAAAATCTACCTCTTTTTAGTCATACCCTATCCAGACCCCTAGCTGCTGGGAAACATTGATTTGTCCTCTATCACTATAGTTTTCTCATTTTGAGTATGCCATATAAATGGAATCATGTAGTATATAACCTTTTGAGCTGATTTCTCACACTCAGCATGATGTCTTGGTCATTCATCCATGTTACTGGATATACCAGTTTGTTTCTTTTCATTGCCAAGTAGTATTACATGGTATGGATATAACAGAGTTTGTCCATTCACCCATTCAACAGCATTGGGTTCTTTCCACTTTTTAGTGATTATAGATTATAACTAGAGCTGCTTTAAACATTCAGACACAGGTTTTTGTGTGAACCTGAGTTTTCATACCTCTAGAATAAACACTTAAGAGTGGAATGCTAGGTCATACTAAACACATGTTCAACTCAATAAGAAACTGCTAAGCTGTTTTCCAGAGTGGTTCTCTTTGTATTCCCACCAGCAGTGTATGAAAGAGTTCCTGTTGCTTTGCTTCTTTGTCAACACTAGGTATTGTCAGGTGAATGGTGGTATCTTGTGGTTTTAATTTACATTTCTCTTAAGGCCTGAGATATTAGGCAGCTTTGTGTGTATTTAGTTTACATTTGTGTTTCTTCCTTTTGTGAAGTGTCTGTTTAAGCATTTTGTCCATTTTTTAATTGGGCTGTTTGTTTTTCCTTTCATCTTTAGTGAATTCTTTATATATTCTGATAAGAAACCTTTACCAGATATATGATTTGTAGATATATTCTCCCAGTCTGTAGCTTGTTTTTTAATCCCCGTTAATAGTATTTTATGTGAGTAACAAATTGTTTTCCTTGTCTTGAATGTGTCAGTTAGTTTTTTCTTATAGGATTATGCTTTTGTTGTCATGTCTAGTAACTATTTGCCTAGACAAAGTTCATTAAGATTTTCGTCTTTTGTTTTCTTCTAAATGTTTTATTTATTTTTCTCTTTTACCATTTAGAATCGGCCATGTTTTCTTAAAAAATAATATGTACTGAAGAAAGTGACATTTTAACTTCCTAAGACGGTTTAGGTAGAATTTAAATTTTGTTCCAATTGTTCACAACACCCAAGGCTTATCCTTTCACCATTTCATTTGCTTTTGCTATCCTAGTTACTGCCTGTAACAGATCTTCACAAACATTAGTAGCTGAAACACACTGCCAAATGTATTGTGTTACATTTCTGCGAGGTCAAAATCCAAAAATTCAGTTTCACTGGACGAAATCTACAAGATATTTGGCCATCGTTGGTGTTGCCCTCCAGAAAACTCTTGAGGCGAAATGCTACTCCTTGCCTTTCCTGCTTCTAGAGTTCACCTACATTCCTTGGCTCAGGGGCCTCTTATTCCATCTCTCAGCATCAACAGCATGTTCAGGTCTCTCTCTGACTCTGACCCTTTTGCTCCCTTCCGTCTTATCTTCTCTCAATTTTGACTTCTCCTACCTCTCTTCTGTATTAATTATCCTGTAATTAGATTTGGCCCACCCCAAATTAATCAGAATAAAGAAGCATAATCATGTTCCTTCAGCTTAATCCCATCTGTAAAGTTCATTTTGCTATGTAAGTATCATGCTTTAATAGGTTTCTGGGAAATTGGTACATGAATATCTTTGCGGTAGCCATTATTCTTTCTACCATAATGATTATATATGGGATGTTTTTCTGGAAATCTTTCTGTTTCATTGATCTTCTGTTGTTTCTGCATTCACCAGTACCGCACATATTTTTATATTTTGACTATAAGTTATATATTATCAATATATGTATATATTTCTTTAGTTTTATCTAGGTAGTTTTAAAGCCAGGTAGGATGATTTCCAACTTTCTCCTTCTTCCTCGAAATTGCTCTTTTCGCTATTCCAGTTTTTTTTTATTCTTGCATACAATTTTAGAATAAACTTTCTGATAGCCTATTAAAGCTCTTTCTACAAAGAAGCCTGATGAATGATGTTTTAAATGAAATTTTATTAAAATGTAGACCAATTTGGGTAGAATTGACCTCCTTACTAGGTCATGTCTTCCATTGGATGAATGTAATATGTTTCTCCATTTATTTAGCTTTTATTTGATTTATTTCATCAGCATTGATAGCTTTCAGCATACAGACCTGATACATGTTTGATTATCCCAGTGGTTCCCACCCAGGGGTGATTTTGACCCCAAGAGGACATTACACAATGTCTAGAGACATTTTTATAGATCACAACTGCAGGGGGTGGGGTATGCTGCTGGCATGTATTGGGTAGAGGTTAAGGACACTGAGAAACATTGTACAATGCACAGAATAGCTCTTCCCGCAAGAAAGAATTATGGAACCTAAACTGTCAGTAGTGCTGTAGGTTGAGACCTTGAGTTAGATTTATACTTAAGAATTTTTTTTATTTGATGAGGACAATGTCAGTAATTTTCTTTTTTAAATTTTGGTTTCTAACTGTTCATTGCTAATATGTTGATATATTAGTAATTATTGATTTTTGTTGATCATTGTAATATATTGATAATAATATTGGTATCATTTATATATTTGGATTTCATTCTACCATTTTATTATTTGTTTTCTGATAAATTTATTTTGTTACTTGGTTTTACCTTTACTGTCACCTTTTATGTTATTTGAATAGATTTTACTATCCCATTTTAATTTATCTACTATGTGTTTTAGTTTATCTCTTTATATAATTTTGTAGTGGTTACTCTAGAAATTATAATATGCGTAAGTAACTTTTCACAGTCTGCTTAGAATCAGTATTTTACTACTTCAAATGAAATGTAAAAACTTACTACTCTGTAAGTTCCCTTACCTTCCCCCTTTATATTTACCATTGTTTCATATGTCTTTAATACTGTAAACCCCATCAGTCAGTGATCTTTTTTCTTACTCTGTGGACTCTTTCTGGACAAATATAAATTTTGCTTTTAACTATCAAACATATTTTTAAAGAACTTAAGAGAAGAATAGGTTATTATACTTACACAGATATTTGCCATTTCCATTACTCTTCCTTCATTCCTGATATTCCAGGTTTCCTTCTGCTTTCATTTCTTGTTTCATGAAGAATTTTCTGTAGCAATTCTTTTAAAGCAGGCCTTCTGGTAACTAATTCTCTTAGTGTTCCTTAATCTGAAAATGTCTTGATATTCCCTTCATTCACAAAGATTAATTTTGCCCAGTGTACCATACTAGGTTGACAGTTCTTTTCTTTCACCACTTGAAAAATGTCCCACTTACTGCTGGCCTCTGTGGAAATCTGCTGTCTTAATATTGTTTTCCCTTATACATAACATGTTTTTATCTAGCTGATTTTAAGATATTTTTTTCTGTCTTTAGCTTTCATAAGTTTAATTATGATGTGTCTTGGTGTGAATTTCTTTGGGTTTATCCACATTTGGGTTGCTCAGCTTCTTGAAATTAGAGGTTTATGTCTTTTGCCAAATTTGGGAAATTTTCAGCCATTATTTCGTTGGTACTGTTTTGTGCCCCACACTCTTCTGCTATCCTTCTGGGATTCAATAAAGGATGGTAAGTGTTTTGTTACAGCTCCATAGGTCCCTGAGACTCGGTTTTGGCTTTTTTTTTTCTTTAGTCTATTTTCTCCCTGTTGTTAAGCTTAGGTAGCATCCCAACATCTGCTGTGTATTTTAATAATATTGTTGACTACTAGAACGTCTGCTTGGTTGCTAAGACTCTTGTATACCTTACCTTGAAATCTTGATTGGTAAGACTTACATAGCTTCTATCAGTTGTAGCTAAACTTAACAAAGATGGATGGCATCATAATGGAACATTAAGAAGAGCTGGGATTTCAGTGTTTTTGTTAAGCCTGATAGAATTGTTTGTTTTCACATATTATTAATGTGCATCAATTTAATTTCTTCAGAAAAACTTTGGCAGTCTGACAAACTTCCTGTTCCTAAGTAACAGTTGATGTTTTTCATACTATAATTGCAGAAAATGTAGAATGTGAATGATTAAACATTTGCCTTGACTATATGAAAGCATTGTACTCCTAATTATTGTTCTGTCTTCAGGTTCATTAATACTTGCCTCTGTCTTCTCTATTTTGCCATGGAGTCCATCCATTGAGTTTTTATATGTCAGTTATTATATTTTTCAGTTCTGTATTTTTTATTTGGTTCTTTATATCCTTTATTTCCTGAGACTTCTATTTTTTCACTTATTTCAAGCATTTTCATAAATATTCCTTGAAGCACTTTTATGATGGCTACTCTGAAATCTTTCAGATAGTTGTAATGTTTGTGTCATCCTGATGTTAGTGTCTATTGATTGTATTGTCTTAATCAAATTGATATCTTATTGGTTCTTGATATGATTTTTTAAATTGAAACCTGGACATGTAGAGTATTATTAAACTGTGAATCTTATGTATATCTTCTGTTTAGCAGGCCTCCTGTGACACCACTTCACTGGAGCAGGGGTGCTGCATCATTACTGTGGGTGGAGATGAGAATCCGGGTCCCTACTTGGGCCTCTATTGACTCCTGGCAGAAGGGATTTCTCATTGCTGCTGAATGGAGTGAGAAGTTAGACTCCTGAGTAGAATAACAGGCAGTAGACCGGGCAAAAATATTTGCAAACCACATATCCAACAAAGGCCTTATAGTTAGAATATATAAAGAACTCTTAAAACTCAACAGCAGAAAAACAAACAACCCAATTATAAAATGCACAAAAGGCATGAACAGATATTTCACCAAAGAGAAGATATAGATTGCAAATAAGCACATTAAAAAGTGTTCAACATCAATGAGGTAACAATATGTACCTATTGGAACAATTTTGAAATTAAAAAAAAAAATTATAATACCAAATGTTTGTGAGGATGCAGAAGAACCGAGTCACTCCTACTTTGTTGGTTATTATAAAATGATACAGCAGGCCAGGTGTGGTGGCTCACACCCGTAATCCCAGCACTTTGGGCGGCCAAGGCAGGCAGATCACTTGAGCCCAGGAGTTTGAGACCAGCCTGGACCAACATGGTGAAACCCCATCTCTACCAAAAATACAAAAATTAGCTGGGTGTGGTGGCGTGCACTTGTAGTCCCAGCTACTCAGGAGGCAAAGGCAGGAGAATTGCTTGAACCCAGGAGGTGGAGGTTGCACTGAGATGAGATCATGCCACTGCACTCCATCCTGGGCAACAGAGTGAGACTCTGTCTCAGAAATGTAAAATAGAATGATACAGCAACTCTAGAAAGAGTGTGGCAGTTTCTTAGTAAGGTCAGCATGGAGATGCCATATGACTTAGCAATTGGACTCTTGGGTCTTTTCCCAGATGAATGGAAACTTATATCCACCTGTATGAGAATGTTGATAACATCTTTCCTTATAGTAGCCTTAAGCTGGAAACAACCAAAATGTCCTTCGGGGTAACAGGTTGAATAAATTCTAGTACATCCATGGAATAATCCTTAGTAATAGCAAATGATGAGCTATTGATATATGCAACAGTCTTGATAAACTTTGAGCACATTATGCTGAATAAAACAAAAGCTGATCTTAAAAGGTTATATACTATGTGATTCCATTTCTAGAATATTCTCAAGATGAGTAAACTGTAGAGATCAAGAGCAAATTAGTGGTTGCCAGGGTAAAGGGACTGGGGTGAGGCAGGTAGAACAGGGGTGAATACAAAGTGGTGGCATAATGGATTTCTCTTGTGGTGATGGAATAGTTTTGTATCTTGATTGTGGTGCTGGTTACAGATCTGAATGTGCGATAAAATTGCATAGAAACCATACAGACAGACACATACATACTACACACACATACACATGAATACAGGCTAAAAGATGGTAAAAACTGAATGAGGTCTCTAGTCCAGTAGTTAACAGTAGTGTGCTGATGTTAACTTTCTGGTTTTGATATTGAACTACAGCAAAATACAATGTCATTAGGAGATGCTGGGTGAAGGGTACCTGGGTCTCTTTGTACTATGTACTACTTTTGCAGCTTTCTATGAATCTAATTATTTCAAAATAAAACTTTTTTTTTTTTTTAAGAAGATTCTCATTTGCCTGGAATGGTTTAAATCTAGTTCTGCTAAAGGCAGCATATTGGAGAAAACCACTGTTTCCTATTCCCACCCCCAAAATATCACAAGGCAAATAAAACTTAACACTATATATTAATGAAAACATCTACATGTAATATCCTTCTTATTTCTTTGGTGTATTTCTTTCCTTTTTAACATATATGGCATATTTCTTACCTTTTCAAAATTACTTTTATGGGAAAACTGACAGTATTCAGTTGTTATTAGAGGTAGTGCCATGTTTTTTGCATGTGCTAACTGCCCTTTTTCTGCCACTAACAACACAGTGCAGATGACACTCACATGTCCTGAACACTTACGAGGATGTTCTCTAGTTTGACCAAATCCAAAAACATTTCCAAGGAGGTAAAATTGCACAACTTTATCGGTGATACATTAGTTTTAGGCATCATTCACTACAGCTTTGGAAAAGGTATAATGGGCTGTGAGTTATGAGAATTGCATGCTAGCTGTGACTATCACTTTTTCTCCTACTGAAGAAAGTGTATTGGATTGCAGGTGAGGGACTATATCCTTAAATGGAAAACCTGGAATCTGCTCAAATTTATTTAAATTACTTTTGATATACTTTACAACTATAGCTGGTTTAAACAGTGCCTTTGAGAGCATCCATTTTAGGGTGCAACAGAAGTGAAATATATTGTTCCTGCCTTATAAGCTGCTAGTGTGGCTATGGTATACTGGAAACAATTCTAACTTCAAGTGTCAGACCTGGATTTTAATCTTAGCTCTGCTGCTTACCAGACAAGTCATTAAACCTCATGGAACCTGAGTTTCCTCAACTATAGAGATAAAATCTATTTTGTAAAATTGTTATTCCTTTCATCCCTCACATTTGTGAAAGGTACCTACCTTTCACCATATGTGATTCATCTAGCTGTTGTTCAGTAAATGTTAGTTTTGTCACAAAAGGTTTGTACATTATTTGGGTGATAGATACACTAAAAGCCCAGACCTCACCAGTACGCAATATATCCATATAACAGAACTGCACTTGTACCCCTTAAATTTATACAAAAAAGATGGAAATATATCCATGCATATATACATACAAAATGAATCAGAAATATATCATAAAAGTGATAAATATTGAGGTATAAACTATAACAAAAAGATAGAAAATAGTGCCAAATTGGCTGCATATTTCAGAGAAGGCATTATGATAGAAATGGTATAAAAATTGGGCTTTGAAGGGTGATGAGGTAGATAAGGGAGAGGAGACCATTTCAAGAAGAAGCAAGACCTGTAATCTCAGCACTTCGGGAGGCCGGGAGGCTGAGGCAGGTGGATCACGAGGTCAGGAGTTTGAGACCAGCCTGACCAACATGGTGAAACCCTGTCTCTACTAAAAATACAAAAATTAGCTGGGCATGGTGGTGCATGCCTGTAATCTCAGCTACTCAGGAGGCTGAGGCAGGAGAATCGCTTGAACCCAGGAGGTGGAGGTCGCAGTGAGCCGAGATTTCACCACTGCACTCCAGCCTGGGTGACAGAGCAAGATCTCAAAAAAAAAAAAAAAAAAAAAAAAAAGGAGCAGCAGCAAGAAACCTAAGGTTATATGGCTACAAGGGAATCAGAATTGAGAAATTTATACTATTTGAGACCTGCCATATTTTCTATTAGATTTTGGAAGTCAGAAAGCTTAATGTTTAAGTAGTTTATTTCATAATGTTACATTCTTAAAAGCATCCCAACATGTGCTGTGTATTTTAATGATATTGTTGAATACCAGAATGCCTGCTTGGTTGGTAAGACTCTTGTATACCTTACCTTGGAATCTTGGTAAGACTTACATAGCTTCTATCAGTTATACCTAAGCTTTGCAAAGATAGATGGCATAATAATGGAGCATTAACAAGATCTGGGATTTCAGTGTTTTTATTAAGGCTTATAGAATTGTTTTCACATGTTATTAATGTGTATCAATTTAATTTCTTCAAAGAAACTTTGGGAATCTGACAAACTTTCTGTTCCTAAATGATGGTTGATGTTTTGGATACTATAACTGTAGAAAATATAGAATGTGAATGATGAAACATTTGCCTTCCTCCCTAGTGTTGTCTTTTTAAAGTTTTATTTTTGATGTATGCTCATGGAGAAATAGGTGCATTACTGAAAGCTTAGTTTTGATAATAATTGGGCTTTGTTTTATATGGTATTGGAGCAAAGAAGTTTTCTGTAGGACAAATGGATTTATCAGTGTTTTTTTCCAATGGTGAATCAGCCACATATACTTGTAATTTATCTGCTTTTGTGATCCGGTTTGCTGTGTAATTTAGTTTACCATCATTTTGGTGACCAAATTATTTTAAAAATATTTATTGAATGCCTACGGTATAAGAGCATTATATTCAGCATGGGTGGGACAAAAAGTAAAATGGCATAGACCCTCAACGATCCAGTAGGAAAGGGAAATATATACACAAATAACTACAGTGTAAGACAGTTTGCCATAGTGTCATGAGCTTTGTAGGATTTTAGATAATGGAGACAGCATTTTTTAGTGGCAGACCTGGGATGATTTCATGGAAGCAGAAGCATTTGACTAATTCACATAGCTTATAAATGAATAGTAACATGACAGTGTGAAGTATGAAGCCTGAAATGACAGCTCTCCCAATGTCAAAGATACTGTCTTTATGAATGGGGAAAATCACTCTAATACCAGTAAGTGGTAAATATGTAAACATTATCATAAGTACTAATTTAAGGTAAATATTTGTACTTTTATAAATAAGTATTTTATATATAATGGGTGATTGATGTTTTTATGTTTTTAGGCCATGAATATTGTGGTTCCCTTCATGTTTAAATATGCTGTAGACAGCCTCAACCAGATGTCGGGAAACATGCTGAACCTGAGTGATGCACCAGATACAGTTGCAACCATGGCAACAGCAGTTCTGATTGGCTGTATGTGTGATTCTTTAATCTGTCTACAGGTGTTGACTTTCTTCAAGGAGGTTTCATCATATTTGAGCAGATGACCTTTTCAGTACAAACACAGCTTAGCATTTTGGATGTTTGTTGTTTTATGTGAGATGTTTTGTATGTGTTTTAAAACTTCTGTATGATACACTTTCAAAAAATTCTATGATAACATTAGGATTTTTACAAGTTCTAGAAAACAATAGTATGAAATAAGACATTAAATTCATAACAACCACTTCTAGGAGTTAGGCTTTTTGTAACATCCATTTCCACAAAGGTCAATTATTTTCTTGCTGGCATTGTTAGCTATTAAATAGGAAATAGCTAAATAACAATATATATGTACATAAATGCTTTATTAAAATGTATTCATTAGTAATAACACAAATCTACAATTTGAAAAGAACAGAATATAAATGCTGTGTGTCCCATGCATTAGAAAGGACACTATGAGATTTGGGAGACATTAGTAGGGGTATGCCTTTAGTCAAGGCACTTGATTTTTCAGGATCTCAGTTTTATCGTTTGTTATTTAGGAAGATTAAATTAGATAAAAATCGTCAACAGATATACACATTTATCCACAATAATGCCATGTGGGCTATTATTTAAGTATTTTATTTGGAAAAAAATATTTTAACATCTGAAACCTGGAGGAAATAACACTGAAGGGATTCATAGTGGTAGAAAAGTTAATACTCATTAGGCTAGATTATTTCTAGGTTTCTTTTATTGTAAATATTCTGTGATATATTCATTCACTGAATTATTCATTGTACAAACATTTTCTACACGCTTGTCCTTTCTATACTCCTTTGATTCTAATATTGTTACATCCTATTTTTTCTTTTGAATGTATTGTTAGATGGTGTATCAAGAGCCGGAGCTGCTTTTTTTAACGAAGTTCGAAATGCAGTATTTGGCAAGGTAGCCCAAAATTCAATCCGAAGAATAGCCAAAAATGTCTTTCTCCATCTTCACAACCTGGATCTGAGTTTTCACCTGAGCAGACAGACGGGAGCTTTATCTAAGGCTATTGACAGAGGAACAAGGGGTATCAGTTTTGTCCTGAGTGCTTTGGTATTTAATCTTCTTCCCATCATGTTTGAAGTGATGCTTGTCAGTGGTGTTTTGGTAAGTTAAACATTTTTTCATAACAAGCTTTTATCTTAAATTCATATTAGTAGCGATTGAATATTTGAAGCTATTGTACTGTTGCATGCCTATGGGTTTGAAAACAAAATTCCGTGATGCCAGCAACATTATGCAGTTTAATTATTTTACCACAAGCTTCAATGGACTGCTCAAATTCTTTATCATGTTGTTATTGTAAATAACTATTCAGTTCTACACATAGATTAGTCATCAACTAGTACTTACAAGGTTTTTTTTTTAAGCAGGGATTTTTATGTATGGCATTTGACTGATATGCTCAGAATATCTAGGTTTCTCATCACCATTCATAACATTTTAGGCAATTTCACCTTTTATTTATTTTTTCTCTGTTTCAACTTTTAGGTTCGGGGGTACCTGTGCAAGTTTGTTACATGGGTAAATTATGTGTCACTGGGGTTTGGTGTACAAATGATTTCATCACCAGGTAGTGAGCATAGTACCCAAAAGGTAGTTTTTTGACCCTCATCCATCTGCCACCCTCCACCCTCAATAGGCCCCAGTTTCTATTCCCCTCGTTGTGTCCATGTGTACCCGTTGTTTAGCTCCCACTTATAAGTGAGAAGGTGATATTTGGTTTTCTGTTCCTGAGTTAATTCGATTAGGATAATGGTCTCCAGATGCATCCATGTTGCTGCAAAGGACGTGATTTTGTTTTTTATGGCTGCATAGTATTCCATGGTGTACATGGGCCACATTTTCTTTATTTAGTCCACCA
Source organism: Rhinopithecus bieti (assembly GCF_001698545.2). Classification (NCBI taxonomy): domain Eukaryota; kingdom Metazoa; phylum Chordata; class Mammalia; order Primates; family Cercopithecidae; genus Rhinopithecus; species Rhinopithecus bieti. Next base: position 46,696 of record NW_016818083.1, on the reverse strand, counting down.
TTGATTGCCATCCATGTCTTTGCTATTGTGAATAGTGCTGCAGTGAACATATGCATTTATATGTCTTTATGGCAGAATGATTTATGTTCTTTTGAATGTATGTACCCAGTAATGGGATTGCTGATCAAATGGTAATTCTGTTTTAAGTTCTTTGAGAAATGTCCAAACTGCTTCCCATAGTGGCTGAACTAATTTCCATTCCCACCAGCAGCGTATAAGTGTTCCCTTTTCTCCACAACCTTGGCAACATCTGTTATTTTTTGACTTTTTAATAATAGCCATTCTGACTCATCTGAGATGATACCTCATTGTGGTTTTGATTTGCATTTCTCTAATAATTGGCAGTTTCACCTTTTATAGTTAAAAATATATGTATGTATTTTTTATTCCTTTTTAGGCTTATTGTACTATCTTCCTATTAGTATTTGATGGTACTGTTGATGTAGCAAGTGCAGTTTGACTTCCTACCCTTGTTGCCTAAAGTAGATTTTCTAAAGTATTTGATTTTTCACCCGTTGTTCACATACATAACTTCCCGCCACCATATTTTTGTTAAAATCTTTTAACTGAGATTTGCTGTTGTGTATTACAAACTGTTTGGCAAGAACAATAACTATTTCACATTTCTTCTTTGGACTTCCTTTTCTAGTATTACAAATGCGGTGCCCAGTTTGCTTTGGTAACCCTCGGAACACTTGGTACATACACAGCATTCACAGTTGCAGTCACACGGTGGAGGTAATTTATTCCCTAGAAGCCACATAAAATTTATAAATTGTTATGCTTTTATAACAGGTATTTCATGCCTATGCAAATCTTTGTCTTACAGAACTAGATTTAGAATAGAAATGAACAAAGCAGATAATGATGCAGGTAATGCTGCTATAGACTCACTGCTGAATTATGAAACTGTGAAGGTAATATGTTTAATTATACTTTCCTCTGCCTTTCACACTGCTCTAAGATTTTATCTACCATTTAATTTAATAGGTACTGTAAGTTAGAGCTTCTAGGTGTGATCTCTAGGATATGATCTCTAGGTGTGATGGAATAATACTATTTTATTGTTTGTCTTTTGTTTAGAAACTGTCCTCCTTCCTTCTCAGTTTTTGTTTGGTACTATCAGATTTTTACCTTCTGAATTAATTTATAACTGATCATAAATATAGTCATGCACTGTATAATGATGTTTTAGCGTCTATGTCATTGGTCCCATAAGATAATAATGGAACTAAAATGTTCCTGTCAGCAAGTGACATTGTAGCCATTGTAATGTAGCACAATTCGTTACTCTATTACTCATGTGTTTCTGGTAATGCTGGTGGAAACAAACCTACTGTGCTACCCATCATTTAATATTTGATAATGATAAACTAGTATGTTAACTAGTATATGTATTTTTTACTTTTAATCATTATTTTAGAGTGTACGCCTTCTACTTCTAAAACAAAGTTAACTGTAAAAT
>NW_016818083.1:10045-44424 GCF_001698545.2 Rhinopithecus bieti | reverse complement strand
AAAAAAAAAAAAAAAAAAAATTAAATAGAAAATAGCCTATAGAATAAGGATATGAAGAAAGAAAATATTTTTGTACAGCTGTACAATGTGTGTGTGTTTTAAGCTAAGTTATTAAAAAGAGTAAGAAAGTTTTTAAAAATTTAAGTTTGTAAAGTAAAAAAGTTACAGTAAGCTAATTTTAATTTATTATTGAAGAAATAAAATATTAAATAAATTTAGTGTAGCCTAAGTATACAGTATTTATAAAGTCCACAGTAGTGTACGGTAATGCCCTAGGCCTTCATATTCACTCACCACTTCCTCACTGACTCACCTAGAGCAATTTTCAGTCCTGCAAGATCCATTCATGCTAAGTGCTCTATACGGATATACCATTGCAAATCTTCTTTACCATACTTTTACTATACTGTTTCTGTGTTTAGATATACAAATACCATTGTGTTACAGTTTTCTACAATATTCAATACAGTAATGTGCTGTACAGGTTTGTAGCCTAGGAGCAATAGGCTATACCATATAGTCTAGGTGAGTGGTAGTCTATACCATCTAGGTTTATGTAAGTACACTCTATGATGATTGCACAGTCAAAATTACCTAAAATATGCATTTCTCAGAACATATCTCCGTTGTTAAGTGATGCATGACTGTATACCGTTAGCATCTTGATTCAGAATGAACAGTAAGCTAATCAAATTGGCATGTAAATTCTTGACTCTCTTCTATCCCTCAAAGTGCCTAGCATAGTGCTTCCCATTAATTCTTTCATTTATTTGTTCATTTTTCCATTTAACAAATAGTTACTGAATGCCTCTTCGGTGTTCTAAGTGGTTTCACAGGGGAGGGTGGTAAAAAAAAGATTACTTTCTAATCCCTGCTATCCCAGAATCTTATACTGTACTGAAAGAACTTAAGTATGCAGGTGACTAGATAAGAAGGCATAATGTTGTGAGGGTAGTGGGAATTGTCAATTCAGAGTCTCAGGGGAAGGCTTTGTGAAGGAAGTATCATTGAAGATTTTGTTTTAGATCTGGGTTGGAATTAGCTAAGCATTCAGTAAATGTTTATTGGGTGAATTTTGTGGACTTTTCAAATACAATTCATTATGGAAAACTGCAGGGATATCATAGTACAATATATTGAAAGTCAATTTTTAAAATGGAATCTACAGTACAAAATTGTATTCATACATGAAGTCTGATGAAAAGTATACTGATCACTTAAGAGAATAAATTCTAATTATACTTGCCCATAGTTATTTTTATATTTTTTGTAGTATTTTAATAATGAAAGATATGAAGCACAGAGATATGATGGATTTTTGAAGACGTATGAGACTGCTTCATTGAAAAGTACCTCTACTCTGGCTATGCTGAACTTTGGTTAAAGTGCTATTTTCAGTGTTGGTTTAACAGCTATAATGGTGCTCGCCAGTCAGGGAATTGTGGCAGGTAATGGGTCTGTGGCTATCACATTTACAGGCTGTTCAACTTTTATAAAGATTAATGAAAGGAATGTGTATGCGTATCTTAATTATAAAGGATGTTAAAGTGCTTTAACATCCTTGGAGTACTTTTCTCTTTGTATCAGAATGTATTTACTTGATTGTTTGATAATGGTTTTTTAACTTCTTTTTGTTTAGTACTGGCTCATTCATTGATTGGGATTACTGTTTGTAACTACCTGATCTTTTAAGAACAACTTTGTTTTTTTTTTAGCATCTAGTTTTTCTAATTTTTCTTGTAGACCTGTAGAGCAATGTAATTGATTTAGTGTTTAGTTCAAAGGACTAAACTGCAAACACTCTTTTTTTAAGAATTACCAGGAACCTTTTAATCTTTCTACTCCTTTTTTTACTTGCAAAACACTTCAAAAGTAAATGTCTGCTCCTCTTTTCTGTAAACTCCCCCCACCCCCACTCAGTTACTATTCATTCATTCACTGTGACCTAAATATGTGGAAAACATATTTAGGTCACAACAACATTTTGTTGTTGTTGTTTCATTTTGTTTCCTTTAACTTGAGGTACATCAGAATGGTTTATCATCCTTAATTGTAATGTCTATTTTCTCCAATTTTAATGTATACTAATTTTAAATTTCTATGTTACACTACAAAGAAACCATTGCTAGTGTCTTAGGGGAAAAGAGAAACTTTTAGCCTTCCATTTCTATCCTCACTTAAACCATTCTTTTTTGTATATTATATATAGTGTATAGGTGGGCCTTTCCCATTCCTCTTAACATATACTAAGTTCCCTGTATTGCCTAAATCATGGATTAATGCTTTGAAATTGAGTTGACATAAGAGTTGTTGCTGATTAAGAATATTTTGTTTCTGTGATAATAGACTATAAACCTCTCTATCTTAAATTGGGAAAGTATGTAACATTTATCTAAAATGCCCTTTTTTTCTTCTGCCAATTGCATATTAAGGCACCCTTACTGTTGGAGATCTAGTGATGGTGAATGGACTGCTTTTTCAACTCTCATTACCCCTGAACTTTCTGGGAACTGTATATAGAGAGACTAGACAAGCACTCATAGATATGAACACCTTGTTTACTCTACTCAAGGTAGACACCCGAATTAAAGTAAGTAATCCATATAGCACCTTTTCAAAAGTATGTGAACATCATCCTATTAGTAGGATTATTCTAGGAATATTCCTACATCACCACTTTAGCAAGCCCAATTTCTTTTACTTGCAGGAATTGGCAGGGGGGTGGGGTGCTATCACCTGTATTAAGAGGTTGTTAGAGCTTTCACTTCTATGTTTAAAAACCTGGCCACGCATGGTGGCTCACGCCTGTAATCCCAGCATTTTGGGAGGCCGAGGTGGGTGGATCACCTGAGGTCAAGAGTTCTAGACCAGCCTGACCAACATGAAGAAACCCCATCTCTACCAAAAATACAAAATTAGCTGGTCGTGATGGCACATGCCTGTAATCCCAGCTACTCGGGAGGCTGAGCCAGGAGAATCGCTTGAACCCGGGAGGCGGAGGTTGCGGTGAGCCGAGATCGTGCCATTGCACTCCAGCATGGGTAACAAGAGCGAACTCCGTCTCAGCATAAATAAACTAAATAAATAAATAATAAAAATCTTACAATGTTAATGAAGACTGTTATACTAGAAAGTAAATTTTGTTAAGTTGAATTATTTGTACTTACACTGAATTTAGTTATCTAATAATGACACAGAATGTATGATTGCCTCTCCTCGCATCCTCAACCCCTTTCCTCCCCTGCCCATCATCCCTTCTCCCTCCCCACCGCCCCCCTCAAAAAGAGTTGCTCAGAAACCAAAACATTCAGGGTTTGTTTTACTTTGGCCATGAAGCATGAGAAAACAAATCTTTAAATGCATGCTGGGAAGTGGTCTAAGTCCACTTATAAACCTCCTTCTTTTCCATTATTTCCTTTTTCTTTCTGTGAATTAGAAAATTGTCTTCATAGCTATACTCTAGGCAGTGTGTAAAGTGGCTTTTTTTTCTCTTCCCTGCTAGGACAAAGTGATGGCATCTCCCCTTCAGATCACACCACAAACAGCTACCGTGGCCTTTGATAATGTGCATTTTGAATACATTGAGAGCCAGAAAGTCCTTAGTGGAATATCCTTTGAAGTCCCTGCAGGAAAGAAAGTGGCCATTGTAGGAGGTAGTGGGTCAGGGTGGGTAATTTAGTTATTTGTAAAATTCTGTATTATAGACTGATGATTCCCAATGTAATATTTTTTCTTTATTATAATGAAAATGATTACTGTGGTTTAAAAGTGGGTTTTCCTAACATTAATAGGAGCTAAATAACCTTTCTTCATCTCCAATTTCAGGAAAAGCACAATAGTGAGGCTATTGTTTCGCTTCTATGAGCCTCAAAAGGGTAGCATTTATCTTGCTGGTCAAAATATACAAGATGTGAGCCTGGAAAGCCTTCGGAGGGCAGTGGGAGTGGTACCTCAGGTATTTAAAAACAGAAAAAAACAAATTTTGGAAGATTTATTGGGTTGATCAATCTGTAACTAGAACAATTTGAATCAAGGGATCAACATATGCTACTGAACTAGTCAATATTAGACCCTACCAGTGAAGTTCTGGTACCAAAAGGGATTTTTTAAAAAAGGAAAGGAAAAAAACGTGAAGGGAAAATCTGCATGATAAGAAGCCCTGGAATGATAGCATAATAGAATAGAAAGAGCACAGACCTGGATTCTAACCCCATCTCTAACCGTCATTAGTTCTGTGGCCTGGGGCCTCCATTTTCTCATCTGTAAAATAAGGACGCCATTTATCTTTTAGGATAGAATTATTATAATTATTATTATGGATTAGAGATAATAAATGTAAAATACCAAGTCTATCACATAATTGTTCAGAAAATGAAAACTACTATTGTAATTTGGAACAGTTTTCAACATAGTGGATTTATAATAATTACAAAGTAGCTTGGCTGCCAACCTCAATTTTGTATGCCTTGTTAACCACTTTGCCTTCAGTACCAAGCACAGTGCCTAACCCATGTTAAACATTTAATAAACATTTCTTGTGTTACTTTGGAGGGAAAATAAATTCAAAGTAAGATCTGAGAAGTTAAGAAGTAGATAACCTTATAGGATGTGAGCTTTTCTATGATGAAAACTTATAGAGAGACCTGGGAATTAGTTATAGCTAGTATGTATTATAAAGTTGATTTCTGGAGCCAGAATCAAATCCCTGGGAGAATAGATCAAAATATGGGTAGAGGAAGAACTGTAAGAGAGTGATTGGACGGGGATATGTGGCTTGCAAAATATCCCCCAAATGATCCCACACATGGACTCTTCTCTGTCCTCTTTTTCACTGAAAATCCCACGTTAGTCAGCGTGAGTCATTTAGAGAAATTATTAGGTAACTATGTGAGATGATGGATATGTTAATTTGTTCACTATAGTAATCATTTTACTATATGTATCTCATAACATGTTCTATACCTTAAATATATACAATACCATTTATAAATTTTAAAAAATCATATCATTTAAATTGGATTAGATAATCTAATTTAATATTTCCAGTTCTTTCTCACATACCCCAGTTACGATTTTGGAGGACTATGTGGGGCCCAGAAATCTGCCTTTTTGAAAACGCCTCCTAGGTTATTCTGTTAGAGATGTTTCATAGATTGTATGTTAAGTAACACTAAACTAGCCCCCGCACGGTGGCTCACGCCTGTAATCCCAGCACTTTGGGAGGCCGAGGCAGGCAGATCGCCTGAGGTCGGGAGTTCAAGACCAGCCTGGCCAGCATGATGAAACTGCATCTCTAGTGAAAATACAAAAATTAGCCGAGCATGGTGGCAGGCGCCTGTAATACCAGCTACTCGGGAAGCTGAGGCAGGAGAATTGCTTGAATCCAGGAGGCGGAGGTTGCAGTGAACCGAGATTGTGCCATTGCACTCCAGCCTGGGCAACAGAGCGAGGCTCAGTCTCAAAAATAAAAAAGAGAAAAAAGAAAGAAAAAGAAACACTAATCTAAACTGTGTGTCAAGTGAACTGGATTCTGAGCTGTAACTACTTAGGATTCAGTGTCCTGATCCATGTAAATAGATTCCTGCCATTCTCTTGGGCGTTGTAACAATTATCCTCATCCTTTTGAGAAGTAGCACATTCACAAAGGGAAAATATACATGATCAATAAACAAAAGACTGTCATCCTCATTGGAGGCCTTAGCAATATGAATTAAGTCAACAACAGGATATGTGTCATTTTTTCACCTATCAGATTGGCAAGGATTTTGAAATTCCTAATATCCAGTTTGGGCAAGACTGTGTAAAATGGACAATCTCTTGTTTTGCTGGTGGAAGTATACAGCTTTCCTGACAAGCAAATTGGCAATGTGTATCAAGTGCCTGAAAAATATTCATACCCTTTATTCCAATAATTCTGCCTGTAGGAAATTTTAGTAAGGAAATAAACAGAGATGTGAACAAGTCTTTATATACAAAGATGTTCATTACAGCATTATTTATAGTAGCATCAGTTGGAAACAATGTAAATGTCCAACAGTAAGTAGATGGTTACGTTATTATCATAGGATCAGAGTCATGCAGCCATTCATAAATATTGTGTTTTAAAGAATATTGTCATGAAAATATGCAAATACAAAGTATTTAAAAGAGGATAGCAAGCAAAATATAGTATCCTGATTTTATAGTATTAGATGAATACATTTCAGTGGAGAAAAAAGATAGGAGAGAATATCAAAATGTAATAGTAGATCTTGCTACATGATGGGAATATGGATTATTTAAGTTTTAATTTATTACATGTGTATATTTAAGATATCTCACATGATGTTATGAGATACATATAATTAGGTTACTGTAGAGAAGCAAATTAACATGTCCATCATCTCACAGTTACCCATGTTTTTGTGGCTAGAGCAGCTAAAATCTACCCATTTCGCAGAAATTACACAAAAAAATCAGTATTTATTTTATATTAGTTTTTATATTTTCAAAATTTCCACCTAGCATATTTAGCTTTTTCCTAAATATAAATTATTTAAAAATAAGCAGTTTCTGTTTATACAATGAGCTTATTGAGTTTAAGTATTATCTCAATATGAGAAATTTTATTAATAATAGGTATATAAATGATTTAAGTACTGTTTAAAGCAATATATGAAATTCTTGATCTGATTATGATGTTCAAGAAGATGGGTATCCTGGTTAATATGAACTAATGGAGTCATTTTATTTCACCTAACCATAGCCTTCCAACCATTTAAAGATTGAAAGAAAAATAGGGGATGGATGCTCACTTGAAGAAAATTAGCTTTAGTGTGCCATGTGAGAATAAGTTGAAATATCAAATGAATGCTTGAAGTGAACTTTCTCCAAAAATGTATATAGTGTATAAATTCTTTGTTTTCTGTTTTAATATCAATGTCAAAGCTTCTTAGAAACATAGGAAAACATATTCAAACCTCATTAGTAATTAGGGAAATGCTAATTTGAACAAAAAGCACATTTTTCCCCTAAGAGTAGCAACAACTAAAAGTTATTAATAGCCAGGGTTTCTGAATATATGAGGAACTGGCACCTTCATATGCCATTGGTTAGTGTGTACTTATACATTATTGGTTGCTGGTAGGGCCATATTTGGAAGACATTTGGGCAATAATATCAAAGGATAAATGTATGCTTAACTTTTAGCTCATCAGTCTACTTCTAGGGATTCTTCTTACAGAAACACACAGGTGTACAAAGTCATATACATAGTTTTATTCCAACATTGTAGTAGCAACAATTTGGAAATCACATTAAGGTCCATCAGTAGGAGAATATATACATAAATTATGATGTTTCCATAGTGTGGAATATACAACTGTTAGAAAGAATGAGTTAGTTTTCTGTTATTGACATGGACAATCTCCAGGATGCGTTAAGTGAAAAAAGCAATTGCAAAATAATATGTGTAGAATGACCACACTTGTGTTGGGGGGAAAAAATACATGTTTATATATATAAATTCGCAGGAACAAGTCTGGAATGATACACACTAAATTGTTTATGATGACTACCCCTGGGAAGGGAATGGGATTTCGCAGATGAGGGATGATGAAAGGGACTGTCATGTTTTACCCTTTATGCCTTTGTCTCTTTACTGTTTGAGTTTTTAATAATGAACATATATATAGAGAGAGATATAGATATATATTCATTCAGTATATCTGCTTCAGGATGCTGTCCTCTTCCATAATACTATTTATTACAACCTCTTATATGGAAACATCAGTGCTTCACCTGAGGAAGTGTATGCGGTGGCAAAATTAGCTGGACTTCATGATGCAGTTCTTCGAATGCCACATGGATACAACACCCAAGTAGGGGAACGAGGACTCAAGCTTTCAGGTGATCAGAGATTTTAGACCTGCCCCCTTCTTGTATACTTCTTTCAAACTCTAATTGTCAGAGCCATGTTTTAGAAAATGTGATGAGAGACTTCAAAATGTAGTGCTCATTGAGTCACATTTGATTGGGTTACTAATCTCCTAGCCCTCACTGTAACCAGTTCAACATACTAGTAACTATTCTCAAATCATGCAAGTCTTTTTTTTTTTTTCACTTGCAGCTGCAAACACTGTAGGTGTTTGATATTAAGTAAGTTATCAAAATATGCTCAGATCATTACTAACTTGTTATCTATAGTCTTCATGATAAAGGAAAAACAATATCATTCTTTACCTGGGAAAGTAGTAAGGGTAGGGAGAAGTAATTTGATAACGAATAGTGTATATCTCTCATCATAACTTCCTAGATCATTAGATGTTTTCAGTACTTTGACCTCTTTATATTTGATCCTGTTACCTGCTATATTTTCCTTACAGCCAACTTCATTTTCATGTCCTTTGTTCTGTGGCCAAGGATGTTTTGAGGCTTATACATTTCTTGTTAAATGTTTAATTATGAGATGGCTAGGTTTAAGAATGAATTACCCTAAAATGACTGATATTTTTTTGGAGGACACAGAAAATGTTTCTTTACCCCAAATTATTTGAATTTCAAAAGTATAGCAATGTCTAGTTTAGTTTGGGGACGAAATGTATCGATTATAGATAGAGGTAAGGCAAAAATAGAATGAGAAATACTCTATATGAATTTTAACGAATCCCCATTCCTCTTCATTACAAACTGGCTTCATTTATTAGATACACACTATGTGCAAGCTACTATGCTAAATGATTTGAAAGTTTAAAAAATGAAGCATAAACAGGCCTGTTACCCAGGAATTGGCAGTCTGTTGGAAAGTTTTGGGCTAGGTTTAGAAAATTTTAAGCAAAGATTATTTTCAAGTTAAGTTGGTTGGGTCATTACCTGGTAGTATAAGATGCTGGTATCATTCCAGTCCACATTTGCACTTTATTACTGCTTTTAATAGGAGTAATTTCCAGTTATCTGGCCCACCCCCAAATTATGTGTCCATTTGGCTAATTCTGGCGATCCCTAATTTATCATGTAATATGAACTAGCCCTCTTAATGCATGACTTTGCCTCAGCCAGCTATGCTGTGTTCTATTTTGTAATCTTATTTTTCCTTTCTGCATGCCTGTGGGGGATAGGAATAGCTAAAGAAATTTTATTCTTACCTATTTCCCATTTCCTTACAACCATACCTCTCAAAATGAGCAATTTATTATTTAGCATCTATGCTAATAATTATGTTAGAGAATAAACAGACATTTCTTCTCCAAGTTCCAAAATACTATTGAATAGAATTACAACTGAGTTGGTTTCCACTTGAAATTTGAGAGGCACTTCAAAACTAGTCCTTCCTACTTCTTTGAGGAACTTTCTGCTACTGGGTTGATAGGTAGGCAGGAAGATAGTACTTATGGTACCTGCCTTGTTAGGAGAATTTTGATCTTGTGAGTTGGGGAAGCATATGGCTAGCATAAATATAAACTTACTAATATTAAAAATAAGGAGCCCCTTTATAGGCCAAAGATAATAATTGTAGAACAAGTAAAAATAAAAATATTTAATGTACCAGATAATGGTTAGAGCTTATTTCTTAAAGAGGTTACTTAAGCTGAAAAATATGTTTTTTTCAGACATTGATAATGTATAATAGACAAGAAAAGAAGCTAAAAGGGACATAGTCAGCAGAGTACCATCTTCTGTACTTCCAACTATAGTTCTATATAAGATTGATGACCTTAGACCTACAGTAGTCCCAGTAATAAAAGAAAGGTTTCTAGACATTTCACTACATATTTTCCCTATTTATTTAAGAAATACTTTCTAAATATTTATTCTTGTGTTTAGGAATAAATGTGGGCTTACACATTGTGATAAGAAGAGCGTTGGACTGGAATGGGTCTAGTCCAGGTTCTTGCTCGGTGACCGTGAGCCAATCACTTAACTTTTCTGGGCCTGTATCCTTTCTATTTTAAAAATTTGATATGCTAGAGACCTACAATAAATACCTAAATAAAGGAAGAGATATCTAGTATATGCCTTTAACTTTGAAGAATGCTGTGAAAATAATAGCTTTCTGTCAAAAAACAATCCTTGAGAATACTGGCTGAATGCTACTTCTTTATCTTAAGAGACGAATTCAGTTATTCATAGTTTAATGTCTTCAGGTTTCAGATATTGATTTTTTTGGCATTGTCAATTCTGTCATTGAAATTTTCTGAGATTGCTGTTCATTGAGAATTACCTGTAATATAAAGTAACATATAGTGAGCATACTTCTGGTAGAATAATAATAGTAGAATCAAAGTTGTTACCTTCCTGCCTCATTCTCATTCTTCCCACCTGCTATAAAGTCAGAATTCAGTAGTGCATTCATGTTTCAGGGAATGTAATTTGTCAAAAGATATTATATATGAACTTCAACTCTACAACTCAGTAAAATGGACTGTGATCAGGAGAATAGGGAAATGTTCAATGTATTACTTGGTGGTTGTAATCAATGGAAACACTAGAAACATAAAATATGCATGCACTATGCTTCCTTAAAGTAAACTTTTCCTTTACCAGGAGGAGAAAAGCAAAGAGTAGCAATTGCAAGAGCCATTTTGAAGGACCCCCCAGTCATACTTTATGATGAAGCTACTTCATCGTTAGATTCGATTACTGAAGAAGTAAGTTATGATTAAAATATAAAGCTCTTCAATGTTTAATACTTGGAAGTTTCAGTAAAATGGCTGCATTACTCTGTATTTTGAATAAACTTCAGTAGTAAGTGCTATAGAGTAAAATGCCTATCTCCCTTTTTCCATATGGCAAGTGTTGATGGTAAGAATGCCAGGTTGCATTGAACTAGAAATACCACAGTATTAAGTCCATTTGCAAATGTGTCTCCTTTTGGAACTATGTGATAACTTATGCTGTTGTTGTATTGCCCCTGCATCTTACAAAGCTGTAGGAATCACCTGATATGCTGACAAAGGAAGAAAGTTTCAGTCTCTCTCCTGTTGCCACTTAATACTCATTAAAATAGTCATGGAAGTGATTGTGAAACCTGTGACATAGTACATACCAGATAGTCTTTCACTTATCATGGAGCAACTCATGAGATGCAAGTCAGGCATACACAAGCTGCAGTGTTGGTATCAATTTGTATTCATTTCACTGGAAGTGTTATGAAACACCAAGATGTGACACTGATGTCATGACATTGCCCCACAGCTGCGTTAGATTTCATAGCAACATCTTTATATTACATACAAAAGTCTCAACAACAATGGTAATTTCATTATCATATCCCCTTAATCTAGAACTGAAGATAGATGCATTTGTCAATTGCCTTCATTCAACTACCTTTTAATTCAATACATAGTGTAAACCTAGTGTTGAAGGATAGGCCTAATTCAGCTTTGCAGGCTGTGTGACATAATATTTGCATACGGAGTTAAGTTTCAGGGCCCATTGTGTGATCTGCAGCATATTTAAAGCAATTGAATTTTGAAGTGAATTGGTTAGCCTGGGGATTTGTTATATTTAAAGTGAACCATAAGCAGGACCAGACCCCATTCATAGGAAAAGTAGGAACATGCTTATAAGAACTTTTTACCTAAAAATGTGTCATACTACCACAAACTAAAAGACCTACCAACAGTCATTATTTGAGTCATACAGCTTTATTATGTCAGAGAGCATAACCCATTAAGAGCCAACAGACAACCCCCCAAGGGGAGGAGTTATTGGAAGATTTGGTAAATTTTAATGGGCCTTTTAAAAAAGTCCAATGTCTTCACTAGGATGTCAGAGTTTAAGTTGTTAAAGGTTAAAAAAGGAGTCCTCACAAACATAACAGGCTTTCTTAGTATTGGCCTTGTAACTTATTATCAGTCTGCCCTAGTAAAATATAAGATCTTTTCCTGGGTAACCATTTGCTCTTGATAATTTTATTCCTTTAATAAATAAAATGTTCAGAAATATTCATAGGAAATTTGAGTATATCCCCATGCCCCACACTGCTATTTCCATCTAGCTTGCTGTACTTAGACCCAGGTTTCTAAGTATAGCTGAATATATATACAACTCTTATACTTTACAGGGAATAAACAAAAATATATTTCTGGGATGCATTAGGAAGTCAGAATGCTTTTGAAAAAGAGGTTTCTGCAGTTAAAAATATACAGTTATCATTGTTTCCCCTTCTGTCCTCTGAGTTTGAACTAAGGAAAAGCAAATGTTCCTATAGTCTTTGAATCTCCCTATCTTTGGATTATTTTGAATTTCTCTCTGTCCTATCACTTAACTCTCTCCTCATTTTAGTTTTGTTCTCATTGGTAAACATTATATGTGGCTATGTTCCTGATATCACGAGAGTTGTTTATTTGTTTACTTGTATAGAAAATACTTTCTCCCAGATTTTGTAATTTTGAGAAATGTTGCCTATCTTAAAGAATTTTTTTCTATGATAATGTGATCATATTTGCCTTCTCTTTTTGCTTTCTCCCCTTTCTTTTAGCAATTATTAGATTAGGTGTAATATTTGGTATCAGTATAAAATTTACATAATAAAAGATTAACTGGCATTTTTTGTGTTCCTTTAGGAAATGTATGATTATTTTAATTTACATTTGCCTAATGCATAGTTCTTTTTATTTTCTCCTGTTCTTCATATTACCAAACTTGCAGACTATTCTTGGTGCCATGAAGGATGTGGTCAAACACAGAACTTCTATTTTCATTGCACACAGATTGTCAACAGTGGTTGATGCAGATGAAATCATTGTCTTGGACCAGGTAAGAGATTTAACTTTGAAGTTTAGCATTTGAGGAACACTAGAAATTGTTATAGATACAAGAAGCTTAAATATTGTTTCTTACATTATTTGGTTGAGATTGAATCCTGATAATGTTCTGTTTTTAGCCCCTTTTGATTGGAAATAATGCATGTCACTTCCAAGAAGGAATAAACTAGATTAACTCACTCTCTATTAAAGTATTACAAACAAAAGTTTAATCAGGAAAGCATTAAATCTTCACGATAGAAGCAGGTTTTCAATGGTGCATATATAAAATAACTTTTCTGCATTCATTTTTGCTCTGAATAGACTCTTTGCTCAGTGTCTTTGCTGTATTATATATTTTTATTTTTCTAATACCTGCACATAACCTTGATGGTTAAAAGAAAATTACCATAAAATAAAGTGGTCATTTTCAAACATGGTCATTTTTATTTTATGTTTTTCCTTCTTGGGAAAGTAAGAAAAAAATAGCCTGCTTTATCTCTTCTAAGGGAATTACTATACGAGTATACTGTAAAAGTCTAGACAAATCAGAGTACCACTATTGTGATGGGTAGATGTGAAAATTGCAATAATTTTTATTTTCTCCTTCCTGTGAGGACCTCTTCTCCCCACACCCGCCTAGTACTTGATTATTTCTAACATTATGCAGTTTTCTACCCTGCATTCAGCCTTTTCTGTAATTATTTTTCCCTTCTAATAAATATATCTTCAATTCTTTATCATTTTGTTTTTTTTTTTCCTTTTTGAGGCACGGTCTTACTTTGTCACCCAGGAGTACAGTGGCGCGATCTCAGCTCACTGTAGCCTCGACCTCCTGGGCTCAAGCAATCCTCACACTTCAGCCCCCCAAGTAGCTGGGACTACAGGCACGTGCCTCACGCCCAGCTAATTTTTTGTAGAGATGGGGTTTCACCATGTTGCCCAGGTTGGTCTCGAACTCCTGAGCTCAAGCGACCTGCCTGCCTCACCCCCACAAAGTACTAGGATTACAGGCATAACCACCACGCCTGGTCACATTTTGAAAACCTGTGTAATAAGAGTTTAGAGAGAAGCATTCTCATGTACTATCTGTATATTGAACTATTTAAAGGGACTTTTTCACTCCACTAAAATTTCTTATAGGGTATTCAGTGTTGTGGTTTGTATATTATTACCTTCATAAGTTGCTTGCATGCTTGTGACCCTAGGCCTTTCTGTTGGTTTGTTCTTAAATATTTACATTCATTACCAAACTGATTTTTCCAGTATGGTTGTACCAGAATGTCTTAAATGGGAAATTTTGTGAATATACCTTATTATATCATTGATGTTCAAGAATATTAAATAAAATCTGCTACTTTTTTATAAGCTTTCTGATTCTATGCAGCCATTTAGTGAGAGCCTTTTCTTACAAATAGAAGTTGTTAAAATACGTTAGCAGGCATGTGATCACCTGCCTCATGCCATGTAATTCATAGTATCTATACACTTATTTTATGCCATTGCCACTTGGATTTTGGGTTGTAATTGGACCTAATTTATTACTGATCATAGCAACTGTATCTAAAGAAGAATCTCTTTATTATTCATAATTTGATGATTCTGTAGTTGTCTGATTATGAACATAACAGATTTTCATTTTCTAGTGAAACTAATATGACCTTAGCTTTGACTAATAATCTGTCACCTCCTGTGTTCTGTCAGCAATTTCTTATAGTAGTATTAATGTTAAGACAGCATATCTAGGGAACTTCTAGTTAAACGTGGAAGGTTGGATACATTTGTTTATCTCTTCTTCCCCTAACCATACTAAAATGAAAGTTAATAAATAAAATAAGTATAATAACTATAAAGCCATAAGGACAAGAATAATAGGAGAGGAAATAACAGTGGACAAGAGATATCAGCAAATTGGGGAAACTGGTAAGTAGATAGATTAGCAGAGCTAAAAGTTCAATACTGTGTGTGAAAAGAGAGAGACATCAATTTTTTAAAAAAGCAAATTGATTCATGTTGTAGACCCCTGAAAAGGCTCAGGAATTGAAAGCACCAGGCATGATGAAAGGTGGCAATAAGCATGAGGTTGAAAGTAACAATTAAGTGTAAGACTGCATAAGAAATAAAGTTGCTTAGCACAAGTCTGGAGATTTACTCATCAGGAAATTACTGGCTTTGGACACAAGCAGACCACCAGGTACATTAACAATGAAGGGAGAGATTAACTGAAAATCAAAACATACCAAAGGATAGGACCACAGGCCCTCTTGTGCCACTGGCTCCAAGAACTTTGCCAACCAGTTGTTTATTTTACCATCACTACTCCTTTCCTCATCAGCAAATAATTGGAGGATTCTTCTCTGGAGAAGCAAAAGCAGCCCCAGGAAAAAAAGAAAGATACTTGTATTTGGGAACCCCAACAAAATGTCCAGATATCTATATAATCATCCTACCATGAAGTCCACTGGTTTAGAAGGCATCTTAATGCACACAGAGCTTCCAGTCAGCCTTTCAATGCTCTATTCTTAAATGTCAGTGGATAGACCTCCAAAACAGAAAATAAGGAACTCAATGGAAAATGTAGACTTTCTTAATATGCTCAGAGATCATGGAAAATACAGTATTTCTAAAATAAGGACAGAAGAAAAAAAGTAACCTGTAATCCCAGCTACTTGGGAGGCTGAGGTGAGAGGATGACTTGAGCCCAGGAGGTGGAGACCAGCCTGGACAACATAGCGAGACTCTGTCTCCAAAAATTAAAAACAACAACAACAAAAAAGTAAAGGAAACTTATATGGCCTGATCTGTAGGATATATTGGTAAGTGGGAAAAAAAAGTACATACAAAAGAGAATATAGCATGCTACCTTTTGCAAAGAAGATAGGGGAAAAAAAGAATATATGTATATCTGCTTATTTTTGCAAAAAAACTCAAAGGGTAAACTAGAAACTAAAGCAATTGGCTGCCTGTGGGATGCGGGTACAAAGGGTTAGATACAGAAAAGAGAATGAAGTTTTAATATTTTACTTTTGAACCATGCTTAGTAGTTTTATACCTTCAAAAATAAAATTAAATCAACAAGGGTAAAATAAAATTAAATACAAACAGAAAGAAGTAAAACTAATTGCATATAAAATTGCTAACATAACCACCCAGAAGAAAAATAAATTAAGCCAAGTAACTTTTGAACATATTACTTTGATTATATACCCTTCGTGGAATATATTTTAAAGACAAAAATAACCCAAAGGAAATTCTAACTTAGTGTATTGTTGGTAGTAGTGTGGGGGTAACCATTTTGAGACTATTTTTGTGTATAGTGTAAGATTGAGCTTATGAGTAAATACATTGATGTTGGGAAACAGATCTCTTGGGAGAAGAAAGATACAACTGTGGAATTGGCAAAGAAGAGGAGAACCTTGCGATATATTAGAATAGAATTATCAGTCTGAATTTATGATTTTAAAAAAATGTCCTAACTCTATTCACTGAAGAGGCCTAGAAGCGGTGAAAACCCAGTAGTAATGAGTATACTTGGCAACCAGATCTTGCGCACTAAATACTGTTCCTCACTAAAAGGAACCAACACTTTTTGGAGAAGTAGTTGATTCCTGATCTGGGTCAGGGAAACTAATGAACACAAGTCATGAGGACACAGGAACCATTTTGAATGAGCTCCCACTATCCAATTGGGGCATAAAAAGAATAATGACACTAATTAATTATAATACATTGAATAAAAAACATCTATGCATCCATGATGATACTACTAAAACAAAATTATCAAGGGGAAAGGGACAGTTCCCCTTTAGGAAGAAAGCCAACTAATACATGAAATGTAAAAGAATTACAAATTTAGAAAATCACATTTTACAGCCACCATTGTAATAATTGATTCAGGTAAGGGTCCTCACTCGTTGCTGAAACCATGTGGTGTAAAGCTATTGAGGCTAGAATATTTGCACAGTTTGAAATTACCATAGATTACTTACTAATTAGAGAAAAAATACCTTGAAAATAGAGAAATAGAGAAACTGGTAGATGTCACCTTAACCAAATGATCAAACCTAATATCAGTAATGGAGCAAAATTGAACTCATGTACTTCCTGATGTAATGCACTGAAGATATATTATCTTTTCTTTCTGCCCAAAATGTTTAACCTGGGCTGGGCGTGGTGGCTCATGTGGGTAATAACAGCACTTTGGGACGCAGAGGTGGGAGGATTACCTGAGCCCAGAAGTTCAAGACCAGCCTGGGCAATATAGCAAGATCCCATCTCAAAAAAACAAAAGTTTAGCCTGGATCTAATAATCAGAAACAACTAGACAAATACAAATTGAAGGGCTGTCTTTTAAAACAGGACTGGACATTTTAGAAATATCAACATCACACACACACAGACTAGAACAAAGCTGTTATAAATTCAATGCGTTGATCCTGATTGGATCCAAGATGGAAAAAAGTATAAAGGACATTATTGGTACAATCGATGAAGTTTGAATATGGACTGTATGTTAAATAAGAATATCATATCATTGTTCAGTTTTTTTTGTTGGGTTTTTTGTTTTTTGTATTTTGGTAGAGATGGGCGGGGCAGGTGTCTCATCATGTTGCCCAGGCTGGTCTCAAACTCCTGGGCTCAAGCAATCCTCTCGTCTCAGCCTCCCAAAGAACTGGGATTACAGGCACGAGCCACCATGGCCGGCCATTGTTAAATTTCCTGAGTGTGATATAGTTGTATTTAAGTCATGTAGGAGAATGTCTTTATTTTAGGAGATACATGCTAATGAAATATTTAGGGGTGAAATGTAATGATGTCTGCAGCTCATTCTTAGATGGTGTAGCAAAAAAGTGATGTATATATAGAGAGAAGGTGAGGTGGAGAAAGCAAATGTAAGAAAAAATAACGGTTGCCAAACTAGGAGAAGCATATAAAGTTGTTCATTGTATCACTCTTGAAATATTTCAAAATTTTAAAATGGGTTTGGTAAATAAATAAAGGAATGACCTGAGAACAACATTTTAGAAATGAGACATGTCTTTGCTGAAATAAAGTCGAGAAAATCTCCAAAAGAGAGAGAATATAGAGAAAAAATCAGAAAACAAGAGAATTTGTCTAAAACTCCAACATCTGACTAGTGGTAGTTCTAGAGAGGCCAGAAACAGGGGAGGAAATTGTCAAATAATAGGTTGGTGCAAAAGTTATTGTGGTTTTGCCGTAGAAAGTAATACCAAAAAAGTGTCTAGAACTTCAGAGCAAGAGTTTCTAGATTGAAAGGGCCTGAGTACCCACCACAATGAATGGAAAGGAAAATAAAGCTATATCAGGGCACATTATCATACAACTTCAGAATTGAGGATGTAGAAAACAACCTAAAAGCTCTGAAGGAAATATCTCTGGGTGGTGGGGGGAAATAAACTAATAGATTACCTAATGTAGTTGATTATGAGAAAATACTGTTGAAAAGGGTTTCGTAATTCTGTAATAAACTTTGGAGAGATTTCCAATAGTGACATAGAAAACTAAGCAAATGAAAAGAAACAAGGAAGTTACTAAGTCTAGCAGGATTAAAAGACTGTATAAGAAAATGTATATGTAATCCTAGTACCTACTTAGCTAAGCAGGGAATACTTACATAGTCGTAATAAGGTAAACACTGAATTAAAATTTGTGATGTAACTGATGTTATTAGAGTAAATGATGGAGTGGTGGGAATGTGGGATAGTATGAGTGTTGAATCTCCGTATTCCATAATAGGAAGTTAGTAGATAATGCCAGAAATGAATAAATCAAGAAATAGCAGTATAACCTTACATGTAAATACTTAAAAGTAGGCGCAGACAAATTTCAGTTATTTTACTTAAGGGTTTATTGTAAAAGTCCTGTTACCAGGAATACCAGTAAAAGTGACAGAATTCCTTTTGTCTCTCAGCATGGTTAACCATAGCTATCAAGAAACAAATTAATTGTAGATCAGAGTTTGGAATCTATACCACCACATCTTTGCAGTGTTAAGTTTAATAACCATTGTTAACAAAAACAGCNCACAAGTCATGAGGACACAGGAACCATTTTGAATGAGCTCCCACTATCCAATTGGGGCATAAAAAGAATAATGACACTAATTAATTATAATACATTGAATAAAAAACATCTATGCATCCATGATGATACTACTAAAACAAAAATTATCAAGGGGAAAGGGACAGTTCCCCTTTAGGAAGAAAGCCAACTAATACATGAAATGTAAAAAGAATTACAAATTTAGAAAATCACATTTTACAGCCACCATTGTAATAATTGATTCAGGTAAGGGTCCTCACTCGTTGCTGAAACCATGTGGTGTAAAGCTATTGAGGCTAGAATATTTGCACAGTTTGAAATTACCATAGATTACTTACTAATTAGAGAAAAAATACCTTGAAAATAGAGAAATAGAGAAACTGGTAGATGTCACCTTAACCAAATGATCAAACCTAATATCAGTAATGGAGCAAAATTGAACTCATGTACTTCCTGATGTAATGCACTGAAGATATATTATCTTTTCTTTCTGCCCAAAATGTTTAACCTGGGCTGGGCGTGGTGGCTCATGTGGGTAATAACAGCACTTTGGGACGCAGAGGTGGGAGGATTACCTGAGCCCAGAAGTTCAAGACCAGCCTGGGCAATATAGCAAGATCCCATCTCAAAAAAACAAAAGTTTAGCCTGGATCTAATAATCAGAAACAACTAGACAAATACAAATTGAAGGGCTGTCTTTTAAAAACAGGACTGGACATTTTAGAAATATCAACATCACACACACACAGACTAGAACAAAGCTGTTATAAATTCAATGCGTTGATCCTGATTGGATCCAAGATGGAAAAAAGTATAAAGGACATTATTGGTACAATCGATGAAGTTTGAATATGGACTGTATGTTAAATAAGAATATCATATCATTGTTCAGTTTTTTTTGTTGGGTTTTTTGTTTTTTGTATTTTTGGTAGAGATGGGCGGGGGCAGGTGTCTCATCATGTTGCCCAGGCTGGTCTCAAACTCCTGGGCTCAAGCAATCCTCTCGTCTCAGCCTCCCAAAGAACTGGGATTACAGGCACGAGCCACCATGGCCGGCCATTGTTAAATTTCCTGAGTGTGATATAGTTGTATTTAAGTCATGTAGGAGAATGTCTTTATTTTTAGGAGATACATGCTAATGAAATATTTAGGGGTGAAATGTAATGATGTCTGCAGCTCATTCTTAGATGGTGTAGCAAAAAAGTGATGTATATATAGAGAGAAGGTGAGGTGGAGAAAGCAAATGTAAGAAAAAATAACGGTTGCCAAACTAGGAGAAGCATATAAAGTTGTTCATTGTATCACTCTTGAAATATTTCAAAATTTTAAAATGGGTTTGGTAAATAAATAAAGGAATGACCTGAGAACAACATTTTAGAAATGAGACATGTCTTTGCTGAAATAAAGTCGAGAAAATCTCCAAAAGAGAGAGAATATAGAGAAAAAATCAGAAAACAAGAGAATTTGTCTAAAAACTCCAACATCTGACTAGTGGTAGTTCTAGAGAGGCCAGAAACAGGGGAGGAAATTGTCAAATAATAGGTTGGTGCAAAAGTTATTGTGGTTTTTGCCGTAGAAAGTAATACCAAAAAAGTGTCTAGAACTTCAGAGCAAGAGTTTCTAGATTGAAAGGGCCTGAGTACCCACCACAATGAATGGAAAGGAAAAATAAAGCTATATCAGGGCACATTATCATACAACTTCAGAATTGAGGATGTAGAAAACAACCTAAAAGCTCTGAAGGAAATATCTCTGGGTGGTGGGGGGAAATAAACTAATAGATTACCTAATGTAGTTGATTATGAGAAAAATACTGTTGAAAAGGGTTTCGTAATTCTGTAATAAACTTTGGAGAGATTTCCAATAGTGACATAGAAAACTAAGCAAATGAAAAAGAAACAAGGAAGTTACTAAGTCTAGCAGGATTAAAAGACTGTATAAGAAAATGTATATGTAATCCTAGTACCTACTTAGCTAAGCAGGGAATACTTACATAGTCGTAATAAGGTAAACACTGAATTAAAATTTGTGATGTAACTGATGTTATTAGAGTAAATGATGGAGTGGTGGGAATGTGGGATAGTATGAGTGTTGAATCTCCGTATTCCATAATAGGAAGTTAGTAGATAATGCCAGAAATGAATAAATCAAGAAATAGCAGTATAACCTTACATGTAAATACTTAAAAGTAGGCGCAGACAAATTTCAGTTATTTTACTTAAGGGTTTATTGTAAAAGTCCTGTTACCAGGAATACCAGTAAAAGTGACAGAATTCCTTTTGTCTCTCAGCATGGTTAACCATAGCTATCAAGAAACAAATTAATTGTAGATCAGAGTTTGGAATCTATACCACCACATCTTTGCAGTGTTAAGTTTAATAACCATTGTTAACAAAAACAGCTACTGGAAGAAGTAAACTTTTCATTTTCATTAAATCTTTTTTATTTTATGAAATCTTTTTTATTTCAAAGTACACGTAAGTATTTAAGGATATTATTTTTAAATCTTTTAAGTGCCTGTGTAAATAGCAGTGC
The DNA here is from genome assembly GCF_001698545.2 of Rhinopithecus bieti. Lineage (NCBI taxonomy): Eukaryota > Metazoa > Chordata > Mammalia > Primates > Cercopithecidae > Rhinopithecus > Rhinopithecus bieti. The sequence goes on along the minus strand of NW_016818083.1, from coordinate 23,101 downwards.
TTTTGATTTGAATATTTGCTGATTACGGAAAATATTACCTTTTTACATTTTAACCTTCCCTTCAAAATGACAAATGAAACATTACAATTTTATTTCCTTCAAGTAAAATGGTGTTTATGGTATTAGAAATTTTATAGCCTTTTGTTTGTTCCCTGGCACTGGATAGCTCAACAGGAAGGAAAGCATTCCTACCTAAATTTTTTTTCACTTGTACTGTGTATGAGGAATTGGGAGAAGTATTTTAATGAATGCAAATCCTTCAAAATCCTTAGTTAGAAAATATTTGGTATTTTCAGTTATTATACTAGTTAAATGACCTTTCTCCGTGTTTCTCATGTGTTTGCTTTTTAGGGTAAGGTAGCCGAACGTGGTACCCACCATGGTTTGCTTGCTAACCCTCATAGTATCTATTCAGAAATGTGGCATACACAGAGCAGCCGTGTGCAGAACCATCATAACCCCAAATGGGAAGCAAAGAAAGAAAATATATCCAAAGAGGAGGAAAGAAAGAAACTACAAGAAGAAATTGTCAATAGTGTGAAAGGCTGTGGAAACTGTTCGTGCTAAGTCACATAAGACATTTTCTTTTTTTGTTGTTTTGGACTACATATTTGCACTGAAGCAGAATTGTTTTATTAAAAAAATCATACATTCCCATTTTCTATAATCCTTCTTTTAGATAAGATTTATTTAAAAGGGGATTTGAGTTTTATATCTTTCACAATCTATTTAATGTGGCATCTGTAATTATCCCCAAATTATTTTCTTGTCACTGTCCTGGTTGTGCTCAATGCATAATTTTTGCTACCTGTTTGATATTACCACATTACCCTCTTGAAGCCTGACATTCATTTGATATCTATAGCCAGATGAATCAGATTGGTTTCCCAATTTTTGTAGTTTTTAAAACTTCCTTTATGCTGACAATTTAGAGGGAAAGTGTCTGTTTCTTAAAATGAAAGAAAAAGAGGATAGTGTAAGTTTGTTGTTTCTTCTCCCTCCTCCCTCCAATTGAAATTGATGTGAAAATGAATTTATAAACTTTTAAAATTAGAATGTATCAGAAATAGACATGCATTTATAGTTCAATGTCTTACTCGATAGGTTACTTACTTTTTTTTTGTTTTTAGACAGATTCTGACTCTGTCACCCAGGCTGGAGTTCAGTGGCACATCTCGGCTCTCTGCAACCTCTATCTCCTGGGTTCAAGCAATTATCATGCCTCAGCCTCCCAAGTAGCTGGAATTAGAGGCACGTGCCACCACACCTGGCTAAGTTTTCTATTTTTAGTAGAGACAGGGTTTTGCCATGTTGGCCAGGCTGCTCTTAAACTTCTGACCTCACATGATCCACCCACCTTGGCCTCCCAAAGTGCTGGGATTACAGGCATGAGCCACCATGCCCAGCCTATACTTAGAATTTTGAAGTATTTGCATATATGTACTTTTTGAAGGAAAAAAACCTTCATTCTCATTTTGCTATGTAGAATATTCTTCATCATTAAGCAGCACCATAACTATCATCTAGTGATTAGAATTTTATTTTTCCACAAAAAATGAGGCATTGTTTCTGTTTTGGACCAAACTACATGGTTTTCTTTAAAGATTTACAAATTCCTATGTAATTTGAAAGTCGCTATACTGGGAGTAATCTGAAAAGCTTAGAAAGTACATTTACTTTCCTATTGCCATCTTAAATGTGCTGCTTTTTCTATTCGAAGTTTACTAAGAAACAAGTAAATGGGATGTCGTGCATGCATACACATGCTCACACGTGTATAAATCAGTGTCCATTTAAAAAATATTAACATTTAGGTAAATAGAGTATTACATATTATACTCTTTAGATGATCAAGACTCTAATCTGTGTTGACACTTAAGAATTTCTTTATTACAAGATCTTCCCTTACTTTTCAGTAATTTAATTAGTTTCTTTAAGCCTGACATAACAAGGAAGAGCCCAAACAACATAATCAAGTTTTACCTGCTAGAATTAATAAAATACTGGTATGCATTCACTTAGAAAGTTCTTCCCTTTTCCAGTATGAACTTGCTTTCATTTGTTTGGTAGTAATCATTCAATTCGAAAACATATGCACCTCATGAATGGCCATATAACTATGTAATAAGGTTTTATTTCTCAGAAAAGGTCCTAATATACTTACTTTATTGGTTTATAGTTTTAAGAAAATTTTCATGATAATTTGATATGGGAGAGATTAGTATTGTTGACATTGGTGGGTGGATAGCTGATCTTATCTAACTTAGGTGCCCACTCTTGTTATATAAAGGTAATTTGATAAGTAACATGAAACCAGTATTTCATAGTCTTTGCTACCAGAGTAAGTGATGCAAGATCTTGTTTTTAAAGCTAGAGTTAATACTGAGATGCATAATCAACTGAAAAATGGATTCGGTTTTTTTTTTTTTTGTTTCCTTTTCAACATTTCTTACTCTGAAACCATAGTTGTTACTGCTCTTCTGGCAGTGGGGAGCACTTTTAATGAATCCGTTGCATTACTGGAAATGTGGTTAAAGTCTCAATATAAATGTTGCTTCTCTGTTAATTCCCTCTATACATTTCCAGTGATGCTGATGGAAAAGATTTTGCTTAACCGCATAAACAAACACATAATATTGAAGTAACCATCAGTAATAATTCATTTTGAGGTGTGAATAGTGTTCAAAGTAAGTTATTTTGTGATATGGGAAAACTGTAGTCCAAGAAGTTTAGGAATGTTTCCAAGGTGTGGATAATTTTCCCACTAAGAGATATGAAGCTATTTTGTTTCCATATGATTGCAAGTGGTCCCTAGTCCATTGTGGTCATTAACCATTATTTTCAACTAACAAAATCTTAAATTACTTGAAAAACAGTTATTGTAGGGTCCATAACTAAGTCTTAAAGGCATTTCTTTTAACCACTTCATATTAAGGTGGTTCTATACAGGGAAATAATAGACAAATGAAGATGAAAGAAAAGCTTCCTGCGATGATTCATTCAGAGGAAATGCCAAGAAAAAGGGCATTTAATTATAGTGTACTAATTTTACATTATAATATTATGTACTCACACAAAAGGATAAAGTGTATAAATTTCTAAATCAGTGTTGCAACATAATGTTTTTTAATATATTGGGATGAATAAGGTACAGTTTTAGAATATGTAATTTGAAAATGTAGCAAGATGATAAGGTTTTATTTTTTATATCTCTTTATTTTAAAGATTGAAAATTTTACTTTCTTCCTAAGGGACTTCCAGTTTACAAAAATTAAGTTGAAACCAAGGTAATTTGGGATTATAAAAACTGGGCCAGATGCCTTACTGAAGGTTCTTAACATAGAAATATCTTGGTGAGCAGATGGCCTCATTTGGAAATTTTTAACAGCTAAAGTCTGAGGGTCACTTTTGCAAATCAGAAAGAGACCTTAGCATTTGGACTTGAACAAGCTTAAGATATGCGTTTGTTTTTCCTCTACAGAGATTTGCACCTTTTATAAACCTTAAGATAAATATTGTGTCATTCCTTTAGATGGTGACAAAGTAGTTTGTGAAGATGGCTGTTTTAAAAAATTTTTTTTTGCTTTAAAGGCAAGATATTTAAAGATTGTATGATTCCTTATTTCTGGATCTCTTTGTCCATACTGCCATCTTGCTCTTATCCTTCCTACTTGCTGAATGTGTCACTGAGTAGCAACTTTTGCCAGTGTATATTCACAATTCTCTTACCTTGTATCTTTATTACTAGACAGTCTGTCATGGATTAATAGTTGAAAGCATTTAAATATGTTTGCAATTGCAGTTTTCTTAAATTGTAAACAAATCCCTTTGAATATATAGATTTTTAATGTAAATTGTATAGTAAATGACAATACCAAATCAAATAGGTTAAAACTGGTTAGTTAAGACAAAATAACTCAGAGAGGCCCTTTACCTCACTGTTATTGTTTATAGCAATCTGTGTAGATAAACATTACTAAATAAACATTATATTTGTGACTAGAAATGGGTATCCCATTGAAGCAACTCTTCTCTGCAGTGTCCAGGGAAAACTGATATTTTGTCATTCACATACTGAGAATAAATACAGATAATTAAGAGACACTCTGAGGGTATGACCTTACAGCCTTACGCAGAAGGTAAAAACTTGGAATTGTTTCTAAGAGAAAGTAATTGTGAAGCTCATAATGTGGGTAAAATGGCAGCAAATTATAGTGTGCTTTCAGTTAACATTAAGCTGTCATACCAATCAGTTCTGATGATTAGGAAGTAAACTTTTGGGTATAGAAATGTCTTGACTGCAAATCGTGTGATAAACTAGCAATTTTATTAACTAGGTAGAGTTGGAAATGAAATGCATGTTCTAATTAAAAACAGGTTGGAGCATTTTTTGTTTAAAAAAAGGTCAGTGGATTGTTTCCATACTTCCTGTTCTTACACAGCTACAGTAGTTTCAGTTTCATAAAATCATGAGATTTTAAAGTTAGAAGGAGTTTAGAGGTCATTTAATACAATCCCCTCACTCTACAAATGAAGAAACGGAGGCCAAGTTGGGATGAAAACCCTGGCTCCTGACACCTAGTCTGTTCTTCCTTCTACTACACCATATTTCCACTCAAGTTACGTTTTAAAATAAATTGGAAGCTTTGCACAGTGGCGGTGTCATAACCAATGAGGTATATCCGAGGCACAGTTATTGCTAATTGAAAATTTTTCCTAATACCCGGCCATTATGACTTGAAATATAGTTGGCATTGGTGAAATAAATTGGAGAGTAGGACTTCCATAATGGCAAAGTAGGAGCTCAATAGACCCTCTCCCCAGCAAAACAACATTTTACTGGTAAAATTGTTTTTTAAAAGCAATCATTTAAAATTTCTGAAAATTGTCTTAAGGGCCTACAGGAAATAGAGAAACATCCATTCAAGAAAATCTGTTGAATCTTATTAACAACAGCAAGAGTTTGTGGTCTTTGAGGAACAACCTGTTCCATATGTCCCCCACCCCCATCCAAGTGTTACCTGAGTGTTCTACCCTGGATCTCCATTCAGGGCGTGTATGGTGAAGATGATGGGGGTAGGTGGGGCTCACTCTTCTCCCAGCTCCCATTCTGGGGCTAGAGTTTCACCCTGTCAGGGCCAACTGTTTACATTTCTTATCCCACCCCTCAACCCCATACAAACACGCTTAAACCTGTGTTGCAGAAACTCTATGCCAGCAGACAAAGCCAAAAGGACTAGAGATGCCTTCTGCCACCCAGCCCTACCCCACCCCCTTAGAGTAGAAATTCTATTCTATGCAAAGACTGAGAATAAGGGGGCCCTGATTTTCTCTATCCCAGCTTGCTCATAACATTGGAGGTATCACCCAAAGAAGGAAACTGGCAAATACTGGGGACTTCCACCCCACCCCATCACCCGTGAGTAAAATGATTTGATTTCAGGAAAAATGAGCCCCACCCTCAGCTTCGTTCAGTGGTGCAGAGGTTCTGCCCATGGGGAAAGGCGTGCAATAAAGACAATTCCATAGCTCTGCCTGTGGAAACTGACTTCATTTGGAACAGAGCATGAAGAACTTCATCCCTAAAGATGTTGTCAAAAACAGTGGATGGAGATCTTGGTGGAGATCAATTAAGGGAAGGTTGCACATGCAAAGCAGCCAGAAGTTTAATAGAAACATGAAAGAGAAAGCCAAGAAGAGCCGTCCTGACAGTGCAGTCAACTATGGGGGTTGAAAAGTCTGTGTGCATGTGCTGGGCTGCACCCACTCACAACAATCAGAGCAGAACATGGGACAAACTTGAAAGCATTTCAATACATGCAGACCCATCAACACAAGGTGCAGTCTTTACTGGCACAAGGAGTTTGAAAACAACCTTTGACCAAACACTGCAATAAGCTACTTTGACCCAGAAGTGACTCCCAGGAACAAGGATTAAAAATAAAATTATACTCATCCCTGGCAATCTGAAAGACTGTGTGTATGTTGAAGGCTGTGCCTTCTTAGGATGATCACAGAGGGATCCTCCAAGCTTCTAGTCCCTGATGTACATGGATGAAAATAAATTTCCTGAACTATTTATAACAGCCTCCAAACATGCACACATCCAGTCGTAAAGAGTAAAAATCCTATTGGCTAATAAGTGCCTTGTGCTAACCTGGGGGCAACCCCTAGGTATTAATAGCTGAACTAAAAAATAGAGCTAACATCAGGCTGCACACTGTGGAGGAAATAAACAACTAAAATCCCCCAGGAAAGGAGGATCAATATCCAAGATTGCTGTAAGATACTATCTAAAATGTCTAATTTACAACGAAAAATTAAAAGACATGGAAAGAAACAGGAAAGTGCAACCCATACACGGGGGGAAAGCAGGTGATAAATACTGCCTTAGAAGTGGCCCAGATGACTTGTAGCAGACAAAAGATTTGTCAACAAAGAGAAGTGTGTGTGTGTGTGTGTGTGTGTCTACAAATGGAAATTCTGGAATTGAAAAGTACAATAACTGAAGTAAATTCACAAGAGTTCAGTAGTATATTTGAGCTGGCAGAAAAAAATCTGAACTTGAAGGAAGATCAATAGAGATTATGCAGTCTGAAAACAGAGAAAAAAGAATGGGGAAAAATAACAAGAGAAATATGTACCAACATATGCACAGTACCAGGAGGAGAGAGTGGGACTAAAAACTAAAACTCACAAGAACACTTAAATTTGATGCAAAACATTACGCATCAAAGGAGCTCAACAAATGTCAAGTAGGGTAAACTAAGAGACACATCAAATGAGAGCAAAAATGAGAAAATTTCGAAAGCAGTAAGAGAAAAATAGCTCATCACCTACAAAGAAACCCCAATATGGTTAACAAGTGAAGTTTCATCAGGAACACTGAAGGCCAGAAGACATGATGACATGTTCAAATTGCTGAAATTAAACAAAACCACCCAACTGAGAATATTATATTTAGCAAAACTCATTCAGAAATGAAGGTGAAATAAGATGTTCCCAGACAAGCAAAAGGAAAACTCAATAGTAGTGACTTGCATTATAAGAAATACAAAGGTAATTTTCAGTCAAAAGCAAGTGACACCAGATAGTGATTCAAATCCACGTGAAAGAAAATAGGAAGCACCAGTAATGGCAATCACGTGAGTACTTTAAAAAGACAGTATAATTGCATGTTTCTTTTCCTTTCTTCTCTTAACTAACTTATAAAGCAACTGCATAAAACAATGTGTATATTATTCTTTTATTGCGAATGGAAACAAAGCCTATGTAAGGAATGATACCAGGTGATATCTTGAATCCACAGGCACGAATGACGACAGCCAGAAATGGTATCTAAGAAGGCTAATATCACAAACTCTGCATATATATGTGTCGTTCTCTTAGCTTTTTGAAAAGACATAAGGTCCTATAAAGATGATAATAATGTATTGTTGTTTTGTAACATATATAGACATAATATGAATAACAATAGCACAAAACTGGGATGGAAAGAAGCTATATAGTAGTAAAATTTCTGTATTTCACTGCAACTAATCAGTAAAAATATGAAGTAAATTCTCATAAGTTACAATGTATGTTGTAATCCCTAGAACAATCACTAAGAAAGTTACTTTTAAAAATATACTTTTTTTCCACATTTATTTTAGAATCTGGGTACATGTGGAGGTTTATTACAAAGGTATATTGTGTGCTGCTAAGGTTTGGAGTACAAGTGAATTTGTCACCCAGGTAGTCAGCATAGTACTCAATAGGTAGTCCTTTTTAACCTTCACCTCTTCTCCCTCCCTCCCTTCTCTTGTATTCTCCAGCATCTGTTGCCATTTTTATAACCACGTGTACCCCAATATTTAGCTCCCACTTATGAGAAGATATGATATTTGGTTTGAAGTTTCTGCATTAGTTTCCAGCTGCATCTGTGTTGCTGTGAAGGAGATGATTTTGTTCTTTTTTATGGCTGCATAGTATTCCATGGTATATATTTACACTTTCTTAATCCAGTCCACCATTGATGGCCACCTGGGTAGATTCCATGTTTCTGCTATGTGAATAGCACAGCAATAAACATACAAGTGCATGTGCCTTTTTCGTATAATGATCTATTTTTCTTTGGGTATATACCCAGTAATGGGATTACTGACTCAAATGGTAGTTCTGTTTTAAGTTTAAACTGCCTTCCACAGAGCCGGAATTAATTTGCATTCCCACCAGCAGTTTATAAGCATTCGCTTTTCTCTGCAGCCTCGCCAGCATCTGTTGTTTTGACTTTAGTCAATAAATAGCCATTCTGACTAGTGTGAGATGGTATCTCATTGTGGTTTTGATTTGCATTTTTCTAATGATTAGTGATGATGAGCCTTTTTCACGTTTGTTGGCTGCTTATGTGTCTTCCTTTGATAAGTGTCTGTTCATGTCCTTTGCCCATGTTTAATGGAGTTACTTGTTTTTTGCTTGCTGAACTGTTTGTATTCCTTATAGATTCTGGATAATAGACCTTTCTCAGGTGAATACTTTGTGAATATTTTCTCCCATTTTGTACATAGTCTTTTTACTTGCTTGATAGTTTATCTTGCTTTACAGAAGCTCTGTAGTTTAATTAGGTCCCACTTGTCACTTTTTGTTTGGTTATAATTGCTTTTGAGGGCTTAGCCACAAATTCTTTGCCAAGGCTGATGTTGAGAAGGGCATTTCCTAGGTTTTCTAGGATTTTTGTAGTTTGAGGTCTTAATCCATCTTCAGTTAATTTTTGTATACAATGCTAGGTATGGGTCCAGTTTCAGTCTTCTGCATATGGTTAGCCAGTTATCCCAGCACCATTTATTGAATGGGGTGTCCTTTTCCCATTTGCTTATTTTTGTCAACCATGTTGAAGTGCAGATGATTTTGTATGCAGCTTTATTTCTAGGTTCTTGATTATGTTCCATTGGTCTGTGTGTCTTTTTTTGTTTGTTTTTGGCTTCTTTTTTTTGTATCAGCACCATGCTCTTTTGGTTACTATAGCCTTGTAGTATAGTTTGAAGAAGTCAGGTAATGTAATGCCTCTGGGTTCGTTCTTTTTTTCTTTTTCTTTCTTTTCTGGATTGCTTTGGCTATTTGAGCTTTTTTTTTTTTTTTGGTTCCATATGAATTTTAGAATAGTTTTTTTCTTATTTTGTAAAAAATTACATTGGTGGTTTGATAGAAATAGCATGGAATCTGTAAATTGCATTGGGCACTATGGCCATTTTAATGATGTTGATTTTTCCAATCCATGGGCATGGAATATCTTCCACTTATGTATGTCATCTCTGATTTCCTTTAGCAGTGTTTTGTAATTATCCTTATAGATGTCCTTTACCTCTTTGGTTAGCTGTGTTCCTAGGTGTTTTATTCTTTAAAAAAATATCCTCAGAACATCATTAATAGAATCAAAATGTTACACTGCAAAATGTCCCTGCATCAACTGTCCATGTATCAAATGACGCTATGCATCAACTAGAACTAACAGACATCTATAGAACACTCCACCCAAAATCAGAATACATGTTCTTCATGTTCTTCAGGTGGGCCATAAAACAAGCCTCAATAGATTTAAAGTGATTGAAATGATACAAAGAATGTTCTCTGACCACAATAAGAATGAAATAAGAAATTATTAGTGGAGGGAAACTTGGAGACATCATAAATATATGGAAATTTAAAAAATAAATATAGGATAAAGAAGAAATCACAAGGGAATTTAGAAAGTACTCTGAGATGAATGAAAATGAAAACACAAGAAAAACATGTGGAATGCAGCAAAAGCTGTGGCTAAGGGGAAGTTTATAGTCGTAAATACCTATATTTAAAAGAAGGAATATCTCAAAATAATAACAGCCTTTCACATTAAGAAACTAGAAAATAAAGAGCAAACTAAATGCAAAGGAAGCAAAAGAAAAGAAATAAATATTAGAGCACAAATTAATGGAGGATAGAAAATCAGTAAATAAAATTAATACAACTATGAATTGTTTTTTGAAATATAACAAAGTCTTTTAACTACACTGACAAGTAACAAAATACTTAAGACTCAAATGATTGAAATGGTGAAAGAGGAGACATCACTACGAATCCACAGAGTTAAAAAAGTATTTTAGAAGAGTACTATATATAAATGCCAACAAATTAGGAAACAGATGAAATGGACAATATCATAGAAGGACACAAAACTGACTTAAGAAATACTATGAATAGATCTATAACAAGTAAAGAGAATAAATTACTAATAAAAAACTACCCAAAAAGACAAGCCCAGGCCTAGATGGCTTCCTCAGTGAATTCTGCAAAATATTAAAAGAGTCATTGATACCAACACTTCACAAACTTTTTTGAGATATACAAGAGGAGAGAACTTTTCTCAGTTCATTCTATGAGGCCAGTATTATCTTGATACCATAACAAAAGACATCACAAGAAAACTCCAGATCAATTTTTCTTAGATATATAAATGCAGAAATCCTCAATGAAATACAAGCAAAGCGAGTCCAACAACATTTGTAAAAAATCATATGGGAGAGGGAGGCAGAGCAACATGCCTCAATAGAGGCTTCCCACAATCATCCCGTCCCCGCCCCTACAGGAACACCAAACCGAACAACTATCCACATGAAAAAGCACCTCAATAAGAACCAAAAATCATGCGACCAATCACAGTATCTGGTTTTAAAATCATATTATGGAAGGAGGCACTGAAGAGGGTAGGAAAGACAATCTTGAATTGCCAACACCACCCTTCCCCCATCCCTGTGCAGCAGCAGGGGCCATGTGGCATAGAGGGAGAATCCGTGTGCTTTGGGGAGAGAGAGAGAGCAGTGATAGTGGGAATTTGCATTTGAACGCAGTGTTGCTCTGTCACAGCAGAAAGCAACACTGGACAGAACTCAGCCAGTATCCACACAGGGAGCATGTAGACCAGCCCTAGCCAGAGGTAAATTGTCCATTCCAGCAGTGGGAACCTGAGTTGTGGCAAGCCCTGCCAATGTGGGCCAGAGTGCTCTGGGGTTCTAAGTAAACTCGAAAGGCAATCTAGGCCATAAGGACTGCAATTCCTGGGCAAGTCCTGTTGCTGTGCTGAACTCAAGGTCAGTAGATTTTAAGTTGATCTAGTGAGACATCAGCCAGGGCTATCAAGGGAGTGCTTACATCCCAGCTCCCCGACCCCAGACAGCACGGCTTGCAACTCTAGGACAGACTCCTTTTTTTCTGCTTGAGAAGAGGAGAGTAAAGAGAACTTAGTCTTGCAACATGGATACCAGCTCATACACAATAGGGTAGGACACCAGGCAGAGTTCTGAGGCCCCCATTCCAGCCTCTACCTCCCAGATGACATTTCTAGACACACCCTGGGCCCGAATGGAACCCACTGCCTTGAAGGGAAGGACCCAGTCCTGGAAGAATTCACACATTCTGACAAAAGAGCATTAGGCCCCTGAATAATCAGCAGTAGGAGCCAGGCAGTACTCACCAAAGGCTTGAGTGAGACTCAGAGTTGTGTCAGCGAGTGTGACCCAGCATAATCCCAGCTGTGGTGGTTATAGGGAGAGACTCCTTCTGTTTAAGGAAAATACAGCAAAGTCCTTTGTAAGACAAAGGGAACATTGTCTTACACCTTGGTTTCCAGCTCAGCCACAGTGAGAGCGCCAAGTGAGCTCTTGTGCTCCCCTGACTACAAGCCTTGGCTCTTGGATGGCATTTCTGGACCTGCCTTGGGCCAGAGGGGAGGATACTGCCCTGAAGGGACAGACCCAGGCTGGCACCATTCAACACAACCTGACTGAAGAGTGCTTGGGCTTTGAGTGAACATAAGTGGCCGCCTGGCAGTACTCCCTGCAGGCCTGGGGTGGTGATGGCCATGGAGAGCCTGAGGAAATGGGAGGGAAGAGTAGCAAAGATTTTGTCTTGTGGCTTGAGTGTCAACTCACCCACATTAGAGTAGAGCAAGAGATATAGATTCCTAAAGTTTTGAACTCTAGGACCTGGTACCTGGAAGGCATTTCTGGACCCAGCCAGGGCTTGGGGTAATTCATTGCCCTGAAGGAAAGGACACAAGGCTGACTGGATTTTCTACCTTCTGACTGAAGAGCCCTTGGTCCTTGAGTGAACATTAGTAGTGGCCAGGCAGTGGTTCCTGTGGGCCCTCAGTGAGACCCAATGATGTGCTGCCATCAAGTCTTAGTGCAGTCTTAGTAGTAGTGGCCCCAGGAATACTAGTGTCACCCCTTTCCCAGCTCCAGGCAGTTCAGCACAGAGAGAGAGAGAGAGAGAGAGAGAGAGAGAGAGAGAGAGAGAGAGAGACTCCATTTGTTTGCGGAAAAGGAAACAGAACAAAAGCCTCTGCCTGGTAGTCCAAGGAATGCTCCCAGATCTTACACAAAACACCAAGATGGTGGTACCTCCACAAGTCTGCAAGAGCCACAGTGTTACTGGAATTGGGGTGCCCCCTAATGCAGATATGACTTCAATAACCAAATGCTTAGATCACAATACCCAAGACCCTTTGGACGCTTAGAAAGTCTTCCCAAGAAGGATGGATACAAAGAAGCCCAGACTGCAAAGACTACAATAAATACCTAAATCATCAAAGCCCAGACATGGATGAACACACACAAGTATCAAGACCATGTGGGAACACATAACTGCACCAAACAAACTAAGGCACCAGTGACTAATCTCAGAGAGACAGAGATATGAGACCTTTCAGACACAGCATACAAAGCATTTGTTTTGATGAAGCTGAATGAAATTCGAGATAACACAGAAATGAAATTTCAATGGAAAGAAACAAAAAGAATCAAGCAGAAATTCTGGAAGTGAAAATTTTATTTGACATACTGAGAAATGCATCAGAGCCTCTTAATAGCAGAAATGGGCCGGGCGCGGTGGCTCAAGCCTGTAATCCCAGCACTTTGGGAGGCCGAGATGGGCGGATCACGAGGTCAGGAGATCGAGACCATCCTGGCTAACACTGTGAAACCCCGTCTCTACTAAAAAAAAAATACAAAAAACTAGCCGGGCGAGGTGGCGGGCACCTGTAGT
>NW_016818083.1:6620-9938 GCF_001698545.2 Rhinopithecus bieti | reverse complement strand
AAAAAAAAAAAAAAAAAAAAAAAGCAGAAATGATCAACCAGAGGAAAGAATTAGCTTAAAGACAGGCTATTTAAAAACACACGGTCAGAGGAGACAAACGAACAAACAAAAAACAATAAAAAAAAAAAAAAAAAAGGAAGCATGAAGGCAAGACCTAGAAAATAGCCTCAAAAGGGCAAATCTAAGACATAATGGCCCTGAAGAGGAAGTAGAGATAGAAATAGGGGAAGAAAGTTTATTCAAAGTGATAATAACAGAGAACTCCCCAAACCTAGAGAAAGATATCAACATTCAACTACAAGAAGGTTATACGAGATAAAGCAAATTTAACCCAAAGACTACCTCAAGGCATTTCATAATCCAACTACCAAAGCTCAAGGATAAAATGGATCCTAAAAGCAGCAAGAGAAAAGAAACAACATATCACAGAGCTTCAATATGTCTGGCAGCACATTTCTCAGTGAAAACCTCACAGGCCTGGAGAGAGTGGCATGACATATTTAACATACTGAAGGACAAAAACTTTTACCCTAGAAAATAATATATCTGTCAAAAATATCCTTTAGGCATGAAAGAAATAAAGACCTTCCCAGACAATCAAAAGCTGAGGGGTTTCATCAACACCAGACCTGTCCTACAAGAAATGCTAAAGGGGGTACTTCAGTCAGAAATAAAAGGATGTTTATGAGCAAAATCATCTGAAGGCACAAAACTCACTGATAATAGTAAATATACAGAAAACACAGACTATTATAACATTGTAATTGGAGTATATAAATGTAACAAGTAGAAAGACTAAAGGATGAACCAATAAAAAATAATAACTACAACAAAGTTAAAATGTAGAGTTTTGATACTTGTCTTTTGTTTGTTTATGAAATCAGTAGTAAGTTCTCATCAGTTTAAAATAATGTCTTATAGTATTTGCAAGCCTCATGGTAACCTCAAATCAAAAAACATACAGCACATACACACACAAAAAAGCAAGAAATTAAAACATATCACCAGAGAAAATCACCTTTACTAAAATGAAAACACGAAAGAAGGAAGAGAAGACCACAAAGGAACCAGAAAACACATAACAAAATGGCAGGAGCAAGTCCTTGCTTAACAATACTAACATTGAATGTAAATGGATGAAATTCTCCAATCAAAAGACATAGAGTTGGCTGAATGGATATACCCATAAGACCCAATACTCTTGCCTACAAAGAGCACACTTCACCTATAAAGACATATATAGACTGAAAATAAAGGGATGAACAAAGACATTGCATTCAAATGGAAACCCAAAAAGACCAGAAGTAACTATACTTATGTCAGGAAAAAATAGATCACAAGACAAAACCTATAAAATAGAAAAGAAAGGTCATTATGGAAGGTCATTATGGATGGACCATTATAGTAATAAAGGGGTCAATTCAGCAAAAGGATATAACAAATATAAATATGTAAATATAAATATGTAACCAACAGTAGAGCACCCAGATATATAAAGAAAATATTACTAGAGCTAAAGAGTGGTAGACCACAATGCAATAATAGCTGGAGACTTCAACACCTCACTTTCAGCATTGGATAGATTATCCACACAGAAAATCAACAAGGAGGGGGTTGCTGGCAAGATGGCCGAATAGGAACAGCTCCGGTCTGCAGCTCCCAGTGAGATCAACATAGAAGGCGGGTGATTTCTGCATTTCCAACTGAGGAGACACCTCCCAGTAGGGGCCGACAGGCACCTCATACAGGAGAGCTCTAGCTGGCATCTGGCAGGTGCCCTTCTGGGATGAAGCTTCCAGAGGAAGGAACAGGCAGCAGTCTTTGCTGCTCTGCAGCCTCTGCTGGTGATACCCAAGCAAACAGGGTCTGGAGCAGACATCCAGCAAACTCCAGCAGACCTGCAGGAGAGGGTCCTGACTGTTAGAAGGAAAAGTAACAAAAGGAAAGAAATAGTATCAACATCAACAAAAAGGACGTCCACTCAGGAGACCCCATCTGAAGGTCACTGACTTCAAAGACCAAAGGTACATAAATCCATGAAGATGGGGAGAAATAAGTGAAAAAAGGGCAAAAATTCCAAAAACCAGAACACCTCTTCTCCAGCAAAGAATCACAATTCGCCAGCAAGGGGACAAAACTGGACAGCAAATGAGTTTGACAAATTGACAGAAGTAGGCCTCAGAAGGTGGGTAATAACAAACTCCTCTGAGCTACAGGAGCATGTTCTCACCCAATGCAAGGAAGCTAAGAACATTGAAAAAAGGGTAGACAAATTACTAACTAGAATAACCAGTTTAGAGAAGAGCATAAATGACCTGATGGAGCTGAAAAACACAGCATGAGAATTTCATGAAGAATACGCAAGTATCAATACCTAAATCGATCAAGCAGAAAAAAAGGATATCAGACATTGAAGATCAACTCAGTGAGATAAAGCGAGCAAACAAGATTAGAGAAAAAAGAGTGAAAAGACATGAACAAAGCCTACAAGAAGTATAGGACTATGTGAAAAGACAAAACCTACGTTTGATTGGTGTACCTGAAAATGATGGGGAGAATGGAACCAAGTTGGAAAACACTCTTCAGGATAGTATCCAGAACTTCCCCAACATAGCAAGGCAGGCCAACATTCACATTCAGGTAATACAGAGAACACCACAAAGATACTGGAGAAGAACAACCCCAAAACATAATCATCAGATTCACCAAGGTTGAAATCAAGGAAAAAATGTTAAGGGCGTCCAGAGAGAAAGATTGGGTTACCCACAAAGGGAAGCCCATCAGACTAACAGTGGATCTCTCAGCAGAAACCCTACAAGCCAGAAGAGAGTGGGGGCCAATATCCAACATTCTTAAGAGTTTTCAACCCAAAATTTCATATCCAGCCAAACTAAGCTTTGTAAGCAAAGGAGAAATAAAATCTTTTACAGAGAAGGAAATGCTGAGAGATTTTGTCACGACCAGGCCTGCCCTACAATAGTTCCTGAAGGAAGCACTAAACATGGAAAGGAACAAGTGGTACCAGCCACTGCAAAAACATGCCAAATTGTAAAGACCATCGACACTATGAAGAAACTGCATCAACTAATGGACAAAATAACCAGCTAGCATCATAAAGACAGGATCAAATTCAGACATAACAATATTAACCTTAAATGTAAATGGGCTAAATGCCACTATTAAAAGACACAGACTGGCAAATTGGATAAAGAGTCAAGACCCATCAGTGTGCTGTATTCAGGAGACCCATCTGACGTGTGGAGACACACATAGGCTCAAAATAAAGGGATGAAGGAATATTTACCAAGCAAATGGAAA
>NW_016818083.1:0-4447 GCF_001698545.2 Rhinopithecus bieti | reverse complement strand
GATCTCAGCTCACTGCAAGCTCCGCCTCCCGGGTTTACGCCATTCTCCTGCCTCAGCCTCCCGAGTAGCTGGGACTACAGGCGCCCGCCACCTCAGCTGGCTAGTTTTTTGTATTTTTTAGTAGAGACAGGGTTTCACCGTGTTAGCCAGGATGGTCTCAATCTCCTGACCTCATGATCTGCCCGTCTCGGCTTCCCAAAGTGCTGGGATTACAGGCTTGAGCCACCGCGCCCGGCTGAAATAGGAACACTTTTATACTGTTGGTGGGAGTGTAAACTAGTTCAACCATTGTGGAAGACAGTGTGGTGCTTCCTCAAGGATCTAGAACTAGAAATACCATTTGATCCAGCAATCCCATTACTGGGTGTATACCCAAAGGATTATAAATCATGCTACTATAAAGACACATGCACACATATGTTTATTGTGGCACTATTCACAATAGCCAAGATTTGTAACCCACCCAAGTGTCCATCAATGATAGACAGGGTTAAGAAAATGTGGCGCATATACACCATGGAATACTGTGCAGCCATAAAAAAGGATGAGTTCATGTCCTTTGCAGGAACATGGATGAAGTTGGAAACCATCATTCTGAGCAAACTATCACAAGGAGAGAAAACCAAACACCACATGTTCTCACTCATAGGTGGGAATTGAACAATGAGAACACTAGGACACAGAGTGGGGAACATCACACACCAGGGCCTGTTGGGGGATGGAGCGCTGGGGTAGGGATAGCATTAGGAGAAATACATAATGTAAATGACGAGTTATTGGGTGCAGGAAACCAACATGGCACAAGTATACCTATGTAACAAACCTGCACATTGTGCACATTTACCCTAGAACTTAAAGTATTATTAAAAAAAAAAAAAAGCAAAAACAAAAGAAAGTGAATTCTCCCTTAGAATGGGAGAAAATATTTTGTAAATCATATATCTGATAGGATACTGTATACAGAAAATATAAAAATATATAAATATAATTCAATAATAAAAAGCCTAATAACCCCATTAAAAGATAGAATCCAGGCACAGTTGCAGATGCCTGTGGTCTCAGCTGCTCAATAGGCTGAGGAATATGCTCAGCTTGAGCCCATGAGTTTGAATCCAGCTTGGGAAACTTATGAGGAAAAAAAAAAGAAGAAAAGAAAGAAACCAGGAAGATCTGAATATAAATTCCTCACAGAAGATAAACAATTGGCCAATAAGCACATGACAAGATGCTCAACATGATTAGCTGTTAGGGAAATGCAAGTCAAATCTATAGTGAGATACCACTTTGCACTCCCTAGAATGGCTATAACAAAGACATAATAAACACGTTGGCAAGAATGTGGAGAAACTGGAACGCTCATGTATTGCTGGTGCAAATGAAAAATGGTGCAATTACTTTGGAAAACAGTGAATGACTGTTCCTCAGAAAAATTCAACATAGCATTACTATATGACCCAGAAGTTCCAGTCCTAGGTGTTGACATACCCAGGAGAACTGAAAACAGGTCTACACAAAAACTTATACCTGAACACTTATAGTAATATCATTCACAATAGCCCAAAAATGTAAAGAACCCATGAGTTCACCAACTGATGAATGTATGAATAAAATCTCATATCCTCGGCTGGGTACAGTGGCTCATGTCTGTAATCCCAGCACTTTGGGAGGCTGAGGCGGGTGGATTATGAGGTCAGGAGTTTGAGACCATCCTGGCTAACATGGTGAAACCCTGTCTCTACTAAAAACACATAAAATCAGCCAGGTGTGGTGGCAGGCACCTGTAGTCCCAGCTACTCGGGTGGTTGAGGCAGGAGAATGGTGTTAACCCAGAAGGTGGAGCTTTCAGTAAGCCAAGATTGTGCCACTGCACTCCAGCCTGGGTGACAGAGCAAGACTCCATCTTAAAAAAAAAAAAAAAAAAAAAAAAAAAGACTCATATCCTCATACTGTAGAATATCATTTGACAATAGAAAATAAAGAAGCACTAGCAGATGCTACAGCATTGATTAACCTTGTAAACATGCTATTTCAAAGAAGCAAGTCACAAAAGTCCACATATTGTATTGTATGGTTCCCTTCCATAACTTGCAAATCTATAGAGGCAGAAGGTAGACTAGTGGTTGTATAGCACTTGGAGGAGCGTGAGAGTTTGTTGTGGGGAAATGGAAATTGTTATTAATGGGTTATAGTTAAATATATTGACTATAGCCTGTGTTGTCATGTGATTCATGACATAAAATGTATTTTGTACATATCCTGACATTGTAGTATGTTGCAAGTATTTTACTTCCACATTTCAATAAGTCATGTCATTTAAGGAAGAAATTGGGATCCTTAAGCAGTTTTTCTTCTGACTTTAATTATAGGAGTTATATGGTTTAGCTTTGTGTCCCCACCCAAATCTCATCTTGAATTGTACTTCCATAATTCCCATGTGTTGTGAGATGGACCCAGTGGAAAATAAGTGAATCATGGGGGCAGTTTCCCGCACACTGTTTTCATCGTAGTGAATAAGTCTCACAAGATCTGATGGTTTCATATGGGGAAACTCATTTTGCTTGGCTCTCATTCTTTTTGCCTGCTGCCATCCATATAAGATGTGACTTGCTCCTCCTTGCCCCTTGCCTTCCACCATGACTGTGAGGCCTCCCCAGCCATGTGGAACTGTAAGTCCAATTTAACTTCTTTCTTTTGTAAATTGCCCAGTCTCAGGTATGTCTTTATCAGCAGCATGATATTGGACTAATACAGTAAATTGGTACCAGTACAATGAGGCATTGCTGAAAAGATACCCAAAAATGTGGAAGCAACTTTGGAACTGGGTAACAGGCAGAGGTTGGAACAGTTTGGCGGTCTCTGCAGAAGACAGGCAAATGTAGGAAAGTTTGGAACTTTCTAGAGACTTGTTGAACGGCTTTGACCAAAAGCTTGATAGCAATATGAACAATAATGTCCAGGCTTAGGTGGTCTCAGATGGAGATAAGAAACTTTTTGGGAACTGGAGCAAAGGTGACTCTTGTTGTGTTTTAGCAGAAAGACTGGTGGCATTTTGCCCTTACCCTAGAGATTTGTGGAACTTTGAACTTGAGAAAGATAATATAGGGTATCTGGTGGAAGAAATTTCCAAACAGCAAAGCATTCAAGAGGCTACTTGGGTGCTATTAAAGGCATTTAGTTTTATAACGGAAGCAGAGCATAAAGTTTTGAAAAATTTGCAGACTGATAATGTGATAGGAAAGGAAAAACCCATTTTCTGAGGAGAAATTGAAGCTGGCTGCAGAAATTTGCATAAGTAATGAAGAGCTGAATGTTAATCTCCAAGACAATGGAGAAAATGTCTCCAGGGCATGTCAGAAGTCTTCACAGCAGCCCCTCCCATCACAGGCCCTGAGGCCTAGGAGAAAATGATTTTGTGGGCCACGCCCAGGTTCTCTGTGCTATATGTACAGTCTACGGACTTGGTGCTCTGTGTCCCATCCACTCCAGCTGTGGCTGAAAGGGACCAACACAGACCTTTGGCTGTGGCTTCAGAGGCTGTAAGCCCCAAACCTTGGCAGCTTCCACATGGTGTTGATCATGTGGGTGCACAAGTCAAGATTTGAGGTTTGGGAACCTCCGCCTGGTTTTCAGAGGATGTATGGAAAGGCCTGGATGGCCAGGCAGAAGTTTGCTGCAGGGGTGGGTCTCTTATGGAGAACCTCTGCTAGGGCATTGCAGAAAGGAATGGTGGGGTCAGAGCCCCCACACAGACTCCCTACTGGGGCATCACCTAGTGGAACTGTGAGAAGAGGGCCACCATCCTCCAGACCACAGAATGGTAGTTCCACCAACAGCTTGCACTGTACACCTGGGAAAGCTGCAGACAACCAACGCCAACTCGTGAAAGCATCCAGGAGAGAGGCTGTACCCTGCAAAGCCACAGAGGTGGAGCTGCCCAAGACCGTGGGAACCCACTTCTTGCCTCAGTGTGACCTGGATATGAGATATGGAGTCAAAAAATATCATTTTGGAGCTTTAAGATTTGACTGCCCTGCTGGATTTCAGACTTGCGTGGGGCTGGTAGCCCCTTTGTTTTGGCCAATTCCTCCCATTTAGAATGGCTGTATTTACCCAATGCCTGTGCCCCCATTGTATCTAGGAAATAACTAACTTGCTTTTATTTTACAGGCTCATAGGTGGAAGGGACTTGCCTTGTCTCAGATGAGACTTTGGACTGTGGACTTTTGAATTAATGCTGAAATCCATTAAGACTTTGGGGAACTGTTGGAAGGCATGATTGGTTTTGAAATATGAGGATGTGAGATTTGGGAGGGGTCAGGGTCCAAATGATATGGTTTGGCTTTGTGTCCCCACCCAAATCTAATCTTAAATTGTACTACTATAATTCCCATGTGTTGTGGGATGGACCTGGTGGGAGATAATTGAATCATGCGGGCAGTTTCCCCCA
>NW_016818082.1:0-1511 GCF_001698545.2 Rhinopithecus bieti | reverse complement strand
ATGGTGGTTTGCTGCACCCATCAACCCATCACCTAGGTTTTCAGCACCACATGCATTAGGTATTTGTCCTAATGCTCTGCCTCTCTTTGTCTCCCACTCCCTGACAGGCCCTGGTGTGTGATGTTACCCTCCCTATGTCCATGTGTAGGAGACTCTTTCAAAAAAGAAATTGATGGTTATTTCCAGTCCTATTAATGATAATGAAGTAATTTTGAAATTTTAAAAATTTCTTACAGCACTCTCAGAAATAACTTCTTGCATATTTATTTTTCTTGCTTACAAAGTTAGAAATTTATTATAGGCCCACAATCTCTCTTCCAAAAGTATTGGAGACAAATATATTTTGGACTTCTTTCTTATTCTAAAAAGACAATATGGTACAAATATCATGTATTATGTAACATTCCCAGTGGAATCTGGAGCAGTACCTATTATTGAAAACATTAATACATATAATGTACAGTGATACATATCAACATTCACACAGAGTAAACATGATAAATAGCCTCACCTCTAGGTTACATTTTGCCACAGAATAGTTACAAAATCTTAGGTTTTAGATAGGGTTGCAAGATAAAATACAGACTGCTCAGTTAAATTTGAATTTCACATAAACAACAAATAATTTTTATTGTTGTGGTTGTTTTTGTTTTTTGTGGTGGTGGTGGTGGTATAGGAACAAGTAATTTTTTAGTATATGTCCCAAACATTGCATGGAACACATTTATACTAAAAAAGAAATACATATTCAGGCCAGGAGTGGTGGCTCATGCCTGTAATTCTAGGGCTTTGGGAAGCCGAGATAGGAGGATCACTTGAGGCCAGGAGTTCAAGATGAACCTGGGAAAAATAGGGAGACTGGTCTATACAAAACACACACACGCGCACACACACATACATACATTATTTATGTAGAATTCAAGTTTAACTTAATGTCTGTTTTTTTTTATTTGTGAAATGTGCATCTTTTGATTTGAAGCAGCAAATAAAAGACTGTAGACTCATATATAAAAATATCCTAACTGAAATACTATTAAGAGCTACTATTCCAGGAGTCGAGTTTGATTTGGGCCTTTTTGAAGGGAAACACAGAAAACAAAGTTTTATTAAGTATGTTTACGTCCACAGAGTATGTGAGACATAAAGCCTGTACAAAGCCAAACAGATGAACAACTCAAGGTATTTAAAGTGTTAGAAATAACATGGCTATTTTAAAAACAATTTACATCATGCATTTTAATAATGGTTCTTTCCTGTTTCACTGGAAAATTCATCATCTATAAAATATCCCTTTTAGAAATTTATAACAAGTCTCCTTAACAAAGATATAGCTCCATCTAATGGGAAAAATATCAAATTACAGCCCATCATGCAGCAGGAATTAATCCAATATTTCTATGAGTGTTAATAAAATTATATGTGTATGTAGTTTATACACACACATACACAAATACTGGACGTGTTTCTGTGCTTATCTTTTTTTTTTTTTTGAGACGGAGTCTCGCTCTGTC
>NW_016818081.1:0-1510 GCF_001698545.2 Rhinopithecus bieti | reverse complement strand
TATATATATTTTTTGCTAGAACTCATCCATTATTTCTTTGGTCACTTTTGTGAAATCAGTATGGAAGACCTACGGATAAAGTTAATAGTTTTATTTAGGCTTATTTAATTTTTTCATTTGAGTTTCATAAGAGGGTTAACTTATTTTGCATTTGAATAATTTGATTTTCTCTGCTTTAGGAAAATGTTTTTTACTGTAGCCAAGGTGATCTTTTAAACCACAAATATGATTTTTGTGCACAATCCTTTAGCCAGTTACATTTGCAAATGCTTAAGACAGCTTACAGCGTAGCTACCTAAAGTGCTGTACGAGAACGGGGCAGCAACAAAATCATCTGAGGTTTAATTTAAAATGCCAGTTGTAGAGCCCTAGGACAGACCCACTGAATCAGAATTGATGTTGAAGTTTCAGAAGCATTCAGCAGGATCTTGAATGAACTAAATGCCCAGTCTTTTTTTCTGGCTTTGTTTCGGCTTGCTTGCTTGTTGATCACTGCTCTCCAATGTTACTGGTTTTCTTGCAGCTAAATATTCTCTTCTATTTCAAGTATTCGCCATATTTTCCCTTTGCTGGAAATAATATTTTTCTCCTTTTGTTTTATTAAATTTTACTTGTAATTTAGCTTACAACATAAATGTTACTTCCTCATGAGAATCTTCCTCCACCATGAATCCATGCCCTTCTTTATTCTGTGCTCTAGTATTTCCATGTACTTTTGATTAGTATTGCTTTGGGGATTCTTAAATCTACCAACATCCGACCCCCTGCTAATTGTTAATCATAGGAGATTGTGCCTTGTTTTGGTTAATGCTTAAATCCTCAGATTCTATCTGAGTACTTGACGCATATTGAGCCTATAATAAATATTGCTTGAATGAATGAATGAATGAATGAATGAATGAATGAATGAATCCTGCCTAAAGTGTTTACTCACTATTTTGGGAGTCATTAAGCTCAAGGGTCACTTCCCCAATAAAGTATTTCCTGGCTTCCTTCTTTTTCTCAGGATGTTGGGTGTGTCTCATTGTCTGCCTTTTTGGCATTCCTTGTTCTGATATTTTCTTTTGCATCTTTTTTTTAACCAGTTGTTTAACCACTTTTTCTGTTTGTCCTTGAAAGTAGAGAGACTCTCTCAGTCTCTTTCTCTCTCAACTCCTTTGTTTTTATTCTTGATAAAAGATTGGAGCATATCAGACATTCAAATACAACATTATAAATTAAATACACTTTAAGCCAGATTCTGTCATAAACCTGTTTTGACAGTTAACCCCTGCATTTTGATTTGCTCAATTTTAAAATGGAAGCAATTAGAGGGAACTTTTTGGAGGAAGATGTTCTGTATTTCAGTTGTGGTTGTGGATACCTAATGTTACAGGATGAACAAAACTCATCAAACTGTGTACCTAAAAATGGGTGAATTTTATGTAAGCAAGTTACAACTCAACGTAGTTAGAAGAAAAATAAAGACAAGAAACTAAATCATGAAATAGTGACCCGATGATTATTTTTG
>NW_016818080.1:0-2304 GCF_001698545.2 Rhinopithecus bieti | reverse complement strand
TTTTTTTGAGACGACAGAGTCTTGCTCTGTCCCCCAGGCTGGAGTGCAATGATGTGATCTGGGCTCACTGCAACCTCCACCTCCCGGGTTCAAGCGATTCTCCTGCCTCAGCCTAGAGTACCTGGGATTACAGGCGCACGCCACCACGCCCGGCTAATTTTTGTATTCTTAGTAGAGACGGGGGGGGGGTGGGGGGCGGTTTCGCCATGTTGGCCAGGCTGGTCTCGAACTCCGGACCTCAAGGGATACGCGCCCGCCCAGGCCTCCCAAAGTGCTAGGATTACAGCCGTGAGCCGCCGTGCCCGGCCTGGAGTTCCACTTTCTGACCAGAAGAGGGCGCCGGGATTCCACGTTTGTTCTTCACGCCCCACGTTTCTCTTTCCAAAGTTGCTGAGGTTTGGGTTTCGGAGTAAAAAGTTCCCTTCTGAATTCGCCACAGTGATGGCGGGAGGCGGTGGGAGGGTCGGCGAGGGCCTTGTTCCTTCGCTTGTTCACCCCAGTGGTGAACCAGGGAGAAGAGTGTGGGAACTGGATGAAGATGTCGGCGGAA
Source organism: Rhinopithecus bieti (assembly GCF_001698545.2). Taxonomy (NCBI): domain Eukaryota; kingdom Metazoa; phylum Chordata; class Mammalia; order Primates; family Cercopithecidae; genus Rhinopithecus; species Rhinopithecus bieti. The sequence continues at coordinate 1,754 of NW_016818080.1, read as the reverse complement.
CGGTCACCCGGAAACGGGAACGCGGCTCTGAACGTTGGGAGAGAAGCTGCAGCTGGAAAGAGACATTTGACCTTGAAGGGGTTGTCAGAAGAAGAGGAGCCCATCAAAAGCGGCAGAAAAGGAGTGAGTGGGGAGAGATGCCAGAGAGAGGAGCCCAGTTCCCGCCGGGCAGGTGGCTCGGCCTGTAGTCCCAGCGCTTTACCAGGCGAGGCGCGCGGAGTTCGAGACCAGCCTGGCCGACAAAGTCAGCCCCCACCCACCCCCATCTCTACGAAAATAAAATATAAAAATAATTAGCCGGGCGTGGTGGCTCACGCCTGTCATCCCAGCACTTTGGGACCAAGGCCGAGGCGGGCGGATCGCGAGGTCAGGAGATCGAGGCCAGGAGATCGAGGCCATCCTGGCGAACACGGTGAAACCCCGTCTCTACTAAAAATACCAAAAAACTAGCCGGGCGTGGTGTCCGCGCCCGTGGTCCCAGCTACTCCGGAGGCTGAGGAAGGAGAATGGCGCGAACCGGAGAGGCGGAGCTTGCAGTGAGCTGAGATCCGGCCACTGCACTCCAGCCTGGGCGACAGAGTGAGGCTCCCTCTCAAAAAAAAATAAAAAATTAAATAAATAAAGTAATTGAGAACGGAAGCTTGAGACTCAGTTTTCTCATCTAGAAACGGGGCGACGGATAACAAGGACCGTGCAGAATCCCCCCACGCTGGCGCCCCCGGCTCAGAGCCGGCCCAGGGAGGCTGGCGCCGAGGGAAGCGCCAGGAGCGGGGTCCGCAGCCCCGGCGCCTCCCGCGACCCCCACTTGCGGCGGGATTCAGGCGGGTGGCGACCCCCGAGTCCCTCTCCTGGGGCGCCTCCCGACGCGTCCCGGCCCGGCCCTTAGCTCGTAAATCTCCTTCACACAGAGGCCCATAAATCAGGGGCCGGCGGAGGGACCCCCCAGCTCCCTGCCCCCGCCTCACTCCTGGAGAGGCGGGGGGCGCAGGAAGCCCCTGGGATGGGGGCCGTGGCTTGTTAATTACAGGTCGCGGGGCCTGATTTATGGGGGGCGGGCCGCGTGCTGCGCGGGGGCTGGGCATGTCTGGGGGAGCCCAGACCGGTTCCAGAAGGCCTGAGGGGCTCCTAAGTTCTTAGGGCCTTCTTGAAAGGACAGTCTGGAGAGTCATCCACCATAACGTGTTCCTATGTAAATCAAATAGAAACGTAGTAATAATACGCATGGCTAACGCAATGGAGAGACTGTGTGCCCAGCTGTGCTAAACGCTGTATCAACTCACCAAAGTTACTGAATGCCTATTGGGTGCCAGGAATCTTGCGTGTATATACATTATCTGCTGAACGTCACCAGGCAGCTCTGAAAGTCGTTATGGTTCCCATTTTGCAGATGGAGAAATCAAAAGAGAAGTGATTGATTTGTCCAAGGTCCCTTGACCAGTGAGTAGTGGGTTCAGGAATCATACACCTCCAAAGCTTAACCCTCTTGGACTAGGTAATCTCACCACCTGCCTCGCTGTCTTCCTGCTCCACCCATGAGCTGCGTGACATTGAGCAAGCGTCTTAGCCTCTCTGAGCCTCAGTTCTCCTCACGAATAAAAGAGCATTCTGCCCTACCTACCTCACAAGGAGTTAGGAGGATCCAATTTAAAGGAAATTTATGAAAGTGCTTTAAAAATTCTCTCAAGTTCTACATGAGGCTGGGCGCGGTGGCTCACGCCTGTAACCCCAGCACTTTGGGAGGCTGAGGCGGGTGG
>NW_016818079.1:0-1018 GCF_001698545.2 Rhinopithecus bieti | reverse complement strand
TTGGGAGCTCATTGAGGGCTATGGTGAAAAGGAACTATCCTCCGAGAAATACCGCAATGAAGCGTTCTGAGAAACTGCTTTGTGATGCGTGAATTCATTTCAAAGTGTCACACCACTCTTTCATGGAGGAATCTGCTAGCACTGACTTTGTGGAACCTAAGAAGTGATATCTTGGATATGGTTGAATCCCATGGTGAATAATGAACTACCCTCCGGCAAATCTGCGGAGCAACCTTCTCAGAAACTTCCTCCTTGTGGCTGAATTCAGCTCACAGTGTTAGATCTTTGTTTTCATTCAGAAGCTTGCTAACAGTGCTTTGGCAGAATCTGAAAGAAGACACACGGTGGTGCGCCGAGAACACAAATAACCTCAGCTCGGTCAAGAGAGAAGCTTTCTGAGAAACTGCCTTGTGATGTGTGATTTCAACTCACTGAATTAGAAATGCATTTCGTGGAGATGATGGCTAGCCCTGTTTTGTGGAATCTGAGAACTGATATTTCGGATCCCTTGGAAGACTACAGGGCCAAAGGAAAGATGCTCCGATACAAATGAGAAACAAGCTTTCGGAGAAACCTCATTATGATCTGTGAATTCGCCTCACAGAGTTGCAGGTTTCCCCTCATGAAGCCGTTCGATAAGGCTGTTCTCGTGGAATTTGCAAAGCAATATTTGGGAGCCCTTTGAGGGCTATGGTGAAAAGGAAATATCTTCAGATGAAAACTGGAAAGAAGCGTCCTGAGAAACTGCATTGTGACCTGTGAATACAACTCACAGAGTGACACTTCCCTTTTCATTGATCCGTTTGCTAACACTGATTTCTTGATATCTGCATTGGGATATTTCTTAGCACAATGAAGCTAGGGTGACAAAGGAAATGTCCGCAAATAAAACTAGAAGGTAATTTCTGATAAACTTCTCTGTGATGTGTGAATTCATCTCTCCGAGTTACAACTTTGTCTTCATGAAGAAGTTTGCTAACAATCCTGTCATGGAATCTGAGAAGTGATATTTTGGAGA
>NW_016818078.1:0-1504 GCF_001698545.2 Rhinopithecus bieti | reverse complement strand
AAACCTTTCCTTTCATTCAGCAGTTTGGAAACGCTGTTTTGTAGAAGCTGTGAAGGGATTTCTGAGAGTGCATTGTGGCTTTTGGTGAAAAGAAAATATCTTCAGATAAAACTAGAAAGAAATTTTCTGAGAAACTTCTTAAGGATGTGTGCATTCATCTTACAGAGTGAAACCTTTCTTTTGTTTCAGCAGTTTGGAAACACTGTTTTTGTCCATTCTGTGAATGGACATTTGGGAGCTCATTGAGGCTAATCCTGAAAATAGAATATCCCATGATAAAACGGGAAGGAATCTATTTGAGAAACTGCTTTGTGATGTGTGTATTCCTCGACAGAGTTAAACCTTCCTTTTCATGCAGAAGTCTGGAAACAGTGCTTTTGTACAACTTGCAAAGGCATATTTGAGAGCGTGTTGGGTCCTACAGTGAAAAGGAAAATAACTTCAGATTAAAACTAGAAAGATTTCAGAGATAATATTTTGTAATGTGTGCATTCATCTAACAGAATCAAACTCTTTTTGATTCAGCATTATGAAAACACTGTTTTAGTTCATTTAGCAATTGGATATTTGGGAGTTAACTGAGGCCAATGGCAAAAAAATCGAATATCCCATGATAAAAACTAGAAAGAGGCTATCTTCAAAACCACTTTGTGATGTATGCATTCACCTGGCAGAGTTAAACCTTTCTTTACATTCAGTAGCTTGGAAAATCTGCAAAGGGATATTTTGGAGCTCATTGAGGCCAATGATGAAAAATCGAATATTCCAGGATAAAAACTAGAAGGAAGCCATCTGAGAAACTACTTTGCTTTGTGTGCATTCATCTTGAAATGTTAAAGTTTCTTTTCATTCAGCACTTTGAAAACACTGTTTTGTAGAATCTGCAAATGGATCCTTGGCAACGCTTTGAGGCCTATGGTGAAAAGACAATATCTTCAGACAAAACTTGAAAGAAACTTTCTGAGAAACAGCTTTGGGGTGTGTGCATTCATCTCGTAGATTTTAACTTTTCTTTTCATTCAGGACTTTGGAAACACTGCTTTTGTTCAATCTGCAAAGGGATATTTGGGAGCATATGAGGCTTATGGTGGAAAAGAAAATATCTTCAGGTAAAAACTAGAAAGAAACTTTCTGAGAAACTGCTTTGTGATGTGCCCATTCATCCCGTTATTCAGCAGTTTGAAAACACTGTTCTTGTCAATTCTGCAAATGGACATTTCAGAGTTCATTGACAACAAATGCAAAAAAGTGAATACGCCAGGATAAAAAGTAGAAGGAAGCTATCTGAGAAACTGTTTTGTGATGTGTGCATTCACCACACCAAGTTAACCCTTTCTTTTTGTTCAGCAGTTTGGAAACCCTGTTTTTTAGAATCTGCAAAGGGATATTTGGGAATGCATTGACCCCTATTGTGAAAAAGGAAATATCTTCATATAATAAACAGAAAGAAGATTTCTGAGAAACTGTTTTGTAATGAGTGCGTTCATGTTACAGATTTAAACCC
>NW_016818077.1:0-1757 GCF_001698545.2 Rhinopithecus bieti | reverse complement strand
TGGTGTGAGGTGGTATCTCATTGTAGTTTTTATTTGCATTTCTCTAATGATAAGTGATGTTGAACTTTTTATTCATGTGATTGTTGGCTGCATATATGTCTTCTTTTGAAAAGTATCTATTCATGTCCTCTACCCACTTTTAATGTTTTTTTTCTTGTAAATTTATTTAGGTTCCTTATAGATGATGGATACTAGACCTTTGTCACGTGCATAGTTTGCAAAAATTTTCTCCCATTCTGTAGGTTGTTTATTCCTGTTCATAGTTTTCTTTTGCTGTAGAGATGATCCTTAGTGTAATTAGTTCTCATTTGTGAACTTTTGCTTTTGGTGTCTTCGTCATGAAATCTTTGTCCATGTGTATGTCCTGCATGGTATTGCCTAGGTTGTCTTCCAGGGTTTCTATAGTTTTGCATTTTATATTTAAGTCTTTAATCCATCTTGAGTTAATTTTTATATATGGTATAACGAAGGGGTGCAGTTTCAACCTTCTGCATTTGGCTGGCCAGTTATCCTATACTGTGCTATTTTTTAAATTGGGTTTCCTGCTTTAGGAATCACACAGATCCTAACCAATTTTATTGCCACTGTCAACTTCATGTTTTTTTTTTTAAGTTTGGATAAAGACTGTCTTTTCTTTCTCTCATAATATTTAGTCTCCCCACTGACCCCCAAGTCAAGTACAAGATCCATTCTGCAACTCCCCCAATAATTATCCAGAATTGTGTCTCATTTATCTCTAGTTTTGCATTTATATCCCCTTCAAATTGTGCTGCTTCTCTGGATATGTTCCATCCATTGAAAAATTTTCTGTTCTTCATATGCTACCACTTTCATATATCCTTCCATATTTCCCTCAAAATAATCAGCACTCATGCTCATAATATCTGATATTCTTGCAAGCATTCATCCTTGTGTTATTGTTGTTTAATATATTTGCCTTAACTCCCCTGCTTGTCCCCATGTGACTTAGCTCATAAAGACAGGAACTGAGTCATAGCTACTTCCCCGATGTGTTGCCCAAAGTAGACTTTCAGTTCTTTTTTAAATAATTAAGAATGTGCTTGAACATTTACACTCTTGAGATGTTCTCTGCTATCAGATGTCCTCCATCCTTTTCATTATTGAGTAGCTCTATGTTACCAATAACACCAGAATTCCATTTCTTGAGCACTTACTATGTGCCAGAAATTGTATGGACCTTATAACATTTAATGTAGGATTTACTCTTTGTAGTAGCTCCATCAACTTCCCCCTATTACAAATGAGAAAACCAAGTTTCTGAGAGATTAAGCTACCTAACCAAAAACTGTAGGACTGGTGTTACATTGTAGTTCTGTCAAATCCCAGGACTAGCGCTCTCACAAAAATCTTTATATTCAGCCAAAACCTGCTACCCTGTAATTCTTAGATAGTACTCCTATTTCTGGTTGCTTAAACTAAACAGAAGTAATCCAGTTCTTTCTCCATATAACAACCATTAAAAAACTTGAAATCAACCATCAGGACAACCCCAAGGTGTCTCTTTCATAGTTCCTAATTATTTCTTCTGCAATATAACGTTATATCATTCATTACTCTGGCCCCTCCTTTGGAAATACTCTAGTTTGTCTGGGTTTCTTTAAAAGGTGATGTTTGAAAATAAACACAATATCCCCAAAGCTACCTAAAAAGTGGAGATTTATTTTCCAGGTTTACACTAGTGTTTCCCAAAGTTCCGCCCAACCCAACTTCTTTCAGATTTTACTCTGCAAAAAAAA
>NW_016818076.1:0-590 GCF_001698545.2 Rhinopithecus bieti | reverse complement strand
GGATGGAGGAAATCTTTTAATTGTGAATTTTATCTGGGTAAAATAATACATTTTGAAAAAGTATGGAAGAGGTGTTTGCTCTTTTGGATATTAAAAAACATCAGAAAGTTCCCATTAGAGCATGCCTCAACATGGTAAGCGTCATCTATGACAAACCCACAGCCAACATCATACTGAATGGGCAAAAGCTGGAAGCATTCCCCTTGAGAACTGGAGCAAGAGAAGGATGCTCACGCTCACCACTCCCATACAGCATAGTACTGGAAGTCCTAGCCAGAGCACTCAGGCAAGAGAAAGAAAGAAAAGGCATCCAGATATGAAATGAAGAAGTCAAAACTCTTCATGGACGATATGATTCTACACCTTGAAAACCCTGAAGACTCCACTAAAAGGCTCCTGGAACTAATAAACAGCTTCAACAAAATTTCAGGATACAAAATCAATGTATAAAAATCAGTAGCGTGGGGCACCATGGCTCACACCTGTAATCGCAGCACTTTGGGAGGCAAGGCAGGTGGATCACGATGTCAGGAGTTCAAGACCAGCATGACCAACATGGGGAAACCCTGTCTTTACTAAAGAATACAAAA
>NW_016818075.1:0-2229 GCF_001698545.2 Rhinopithecus bieti | reverse complement strand
ACAGTGTTACGCCTTACTTTTCATGGAGTAGATTGATAACAAGGTTTTCATGGAATCTTCAAAGGGATATTTGGGAGCTCACTGAGTCCTCTGGTGAAAATGGAAATATCCCCAGATATAAACAAGAAAGAAGCTTTTGGACAAAGTTCTTTTTGATGTGGGAATTCATCTCACAGAGTTACACCTTACTTTTCATGGAGCAGTTTGTTAATACTGTTTTCATGGAATCTGCAAAGGGATATTTTGAAGTGCATTGAGGCCTATGTAGGTAAAGGAAATATCTCAGATAAAACTAGAAAGAAGCTTTCTGAGAAACTGCTTTGTGATGTGTGAATTTATCTCACAGAGTTACAATGTTCTTTTCATTGATGGTTTGTTAACACTGTTTTCTTGGAGTCTGCAATGTGATATTTCAGAGCGCATTGTAGCTTGTGGTGATAAAGGAAATATCATCATATAAAAACTAGAAAGAAGCTTTCTGAGAAACCACTTTTGGATGTGTTAAATCATCTCACAGAGTTACAGGATTCTTTTCATGGATCACTTTGCTATTACTGTTTTGGGGGACTCTGAGAAGCGATATTTTGGATGGCATTGAAGCCTATGGTTACTAAGGAAATACCCTCAGATAGAAAGTAACAAGAAGCTTTCTGAGATAGTTCTTTGTGATGTGTGATATTGTCTCACAGAGATACACCTTTCTTTTCATGGGGCAGTTTGCTAACAGAGTTTTCGTGGAATCTGCAAAGGGATATTTGGGAGCGCATTGAAGCCTATAGTGTAAAAGGAAATATCCTCAGATAAAAACTAGAAAGATGTTTCTGAGAGACTGCTATGTGATTTTTGAATTCAACTAACAGAGTTGCACAGTTCCTTTCATTGAACAGTTTGATAACACTGTTTTCTTGGATTCTGCAATGGGATATTTCGGAGCGCATTGAAGCTTATGGTGACAAAAGAAATATCCTCATATAAAAACTAGAAAGAAGCTTTCAGAGACACGAGTTTGTGATATTTTAATTCATATCACAGATTTACACGATTCTTTTCTTGGATCAGTTAGGTAACAGCGTTTTTGGGGAATCTGAGAAGGGACTCTTTGAATCGCATTGAAGCCTATGTGACAAAGGAAATATTCTCATATAAAAGCTGGAAAGAATCTTTCTGAGAAAGCACTTTGTGATGTGTTTATTCATTTCACAGAGTTGCACCTTTCTTTTCATGGAGCAGTTTGCTAACACTGTTTTCCTGGAGTCTGCACAGGGATATTTGGGAGCAAATTGAGACCTAGGGTGAAAAAGGATATATCATCAGATAATAACTTTAAAGAAGGTTTCTAAGAAAGTTCTTTGTGATGTGTGAGTTCATCTCAGGGAGTTACACCTTTCTATTCTTGGAGCACTTTGCTAACTCTATTTTGTTGGAATCTGCAAAGGGATATTTGGGAGTGCTTTGAGGCCTACAGTGAGAAAACAAATATCCTCAGAGAAAAACTAGAAAGAAGCTTTCTGAGAAACTGCTTTGTGATGTGTGAGTTCAACTCACACAGTTACACTGTTTTTTTCATTCAGCAGTTTGCCAGCACTGTTTTCCTGGAATCTACATTGGGATATTTCAGAGCACTTTGAAGCTTATTGTAACAAAAGAAATATCCTCAGAAAAAAACTAGAAAAAAGCTTCCTGAGAATGTGCTTTATGATTTAGGAAGTCATCTCACAGGGTTACATGATACTTTTCATGGAGCAGTTTGGTAACACTGCTATTGGGGAATCTGAGAAGGGATATTTTGGATTGCATTGAAGTCTATGGTGACAAAGGAAATATCCTCCAATATAAAGTAGAAAGAATCTTTCTGAGAAAGTTCTTTGTGATGTGTGAAATCATCTCACAGAGTTACACCGTACTTTTCCCTGGCAGTCTGATAACACTCGTTTCATGGAATCTGTAATAGGATACTGAGGATCACATTGAAGCCTATGATGACAAAGGAAATATTCTCAGATAAGAAATAGAAATAAACTTTCTGAGAAACTGCTTTGTGATGCGTGAATTCATCTCACATAGTTACACTGTTCTTTTCATTCAGCAGTTTGCCTACACTGTTTTTCTGCAATTGACAAAGGAATATTTGGGAGCACATTGAGGCCTATGCTGAAAAAGAAATATCCTCAGATAAAACTAGAAAGAAACTTTCTGAGAAACTCCTTTGCGATTTTGAATTCATCTCAT
>NW_016818074.1:0-1191 GCF_001698545.2 Rhinopithecus bieti | reverse complement strand
AAAATAATCCAGAAAGTTTCAGATTTAAGCTTAATGAAGACTTGAATGATCCCATGCTTTAGCACTTTGTCAGACTGAAAACCCAAGTATATAATACACTCCTTTAGGACAAGTACTGTGTCCTAATCACTATCTGTCAGTACCTCATAGTCTGGCACATGATAGTCAACAGAACAAAGCCATAGGAATAATTTAGTAAAGAATTCAACTTTTAAAAACTACTTCTATAAGAAATAAAAATTATTGGCCAGGCGCTGTGGCTCACACCTGTAATCCCAGCACTTTGGGAGGCTGAGGCGGGCAGATCACGAGGTCAGGAGATCAAGACCATCCTGGCTAACACGGTGAAACCTTGTCTCTACTAAAAATAGAAAAACAAAATTAGCCAGGCGTGGTGGCAGTCACCTGTAGTCCCAGCTACTCAGGAGGTTGGAGAATGGCATGAACCAGGGAGGCGGACCTTGCAGTGAGCTCAGATGGTGCCACTGCACTCCAGCCTGGGCAACAGAGCAAGACTCTGTCTCAAAAAAAAAAATAAAATTATTTCACTGACTGATGAGAATTTTAAAGCACTGTTTATTAACTAATGACCAGTAACTTTTTTTTTTTTTTTTTTTTGAGATTCACAGTTGCCCAGGCTGCACCTCCTGGGTTCAAGTAATTCTCCTGCCTCAGCCTTCCGAGTGGCCAGGACTACTGGCACACACCACCACGCCTGGCTAATTTTTGTATTTTAAATTTTGTATTTTGTATTTTTGTATTTTTAGTAGAGATGAGGTTTCACCATGTTGGCCAGGCTGGTCTCAAACTCCTGACCTCAGGTGACCTGCCTACCTCAGGTGACCTGCCTGCCTCAGCCTCCCAAAGTGTTGGGATTACAAGTGTGAGCCACTGCACCTGTACTGCCAAAAATTCTTTGAACTTCAGAATGTTGGCTGTATTAAAATGAAAATATAACTCTGGGAGTTGCATGAAGTTGCTTTTGAATATTTTATGAAAGTAATTAGGGATCGTGCCACTGCACTCCAGCCTGGGCGACACTGACACTTGTTTTTGAGACAGTGTCTCAAAAAATTAAGGATCAGCTTTTCAAAAAGCGAAAAGACCATTGGGCGTTTGATAGGAATTGCATTGAATCTGTAGATTACTTTGGTTAATATTGCCATCTCTTTTTTTTTCTTTTTTTTTTTT
>NW_016818073.1:0-1336 GCF_001698545.2 Rhinopithecus bieti | reverse complement strand
TATAATATATGTTTTAAACAGTGTTTCACTCTGTTGCCCCAGATGGAGTTCAGCGGCATGATCTTGGCTCACTGCAATCTCCGCCTCCTAGGTTCAAGCGATTCTCCTGCCTCAGCATCCTGAGTAGCTGGGATTACAGGAGGGCACCACCAGGACTGGCTACTTTTTTTTTTTTTTTTTGTATTTTTAGTAGCAACAGGGTTTCACCATGTTGTCCAGGCTGCTCTGGAACTCCTGACCTCGTGATCCTCCCACCTTGGCCTCCCAAAGTGTTGGGATTACAGGCGTGAGCTATCGCACCCGGCCCAACTTTGAAATATTTTGAAAAGAATTTCTAAAAAAGGAAAGATGTTATTTGGTATCAATCTGAAGAGAAATAAGAAATCTTAGATTTGAATATTTTTTACCACTTTCCAGCTCTTAAAATCTCTATAATACTCTTAGTTATTTGCTGTTTTTCATTTGTTTCTTTTTTTCTTTTTTTCTTTTTTTTTTGAGACAGAGTCTCACTCTGTCGCCCAGGCTGGAGTGCAGTCGTCTGATCTCGGCTCACTGCAACCTCCGTCTTGCGGGTTCAAACAATTCTCCTGCCTCAGGCTCCCCAGTAACTGGGACCACAGTCACGTGCCACCACGCCCAGCTAATTTTTTTTGTTTGTTTGTTTGTTTGTTTTTTTTTGAGGCGGAGTCTCGCTCTGTGGCCCAGGCTGGAGTGCAGTGGCCGGATCTCAGCTCACTGCAAGCTCCGCCCCCCGGGTTTACGCCATTCTCCTGCCTCAGCCTCCTGAGTAGCTGGGACTACAGGCGCCTGCCACCGCGCCCGGCTAATTTTTTGTATTTTAGTAGAGACGGGGTTTCACCATGGTCTCGATCTCCTGACCTTGTGATCCACCCCCCTCGGCCTCCCAAAGTGCTGGGATTACAGGCGTGAGCCACCGCGCCCGGCCTATTTTTTGTATTTTTAATAGAGATGAGGTTTCATCATGTTGGCCAGGCTGGTCAGGAAATCCACGCCTCAAGTGATCCACCTGCCACAGCCTCCCGAAGTGTTGGGATTGCAGGCCTGAATCATGGCATCCAGTCAAGGATTTGTGATTCTATCAAGTTCTCAGGTGAAGCTGATGCTGCTGGTCTGGGGACCACACTTTGAGAACCACTGAACTAGGCCTTCCACAGTTTCTGCTTTTCCTTCTCAGTGTCTCTCCCCCTTCTCCCTCAAATAAAGGAGTTTTTGCAGCCCTCATTGCCTCTCTTTCCCCAGAACTGAAACAATTTTCTTTCTTTTCTTTCCCTCTCTTCCTTCCTTCCTTCCTTCCTTCCTTCCTTCCTTCCTTCCT
>NW_016818072.1:0-611 GCF_001698545.2 Rhinopithecus bieti | reverse complement strand
AATGGAGTTTTGCTCTTGTTGCCCAGGCTGCAAGAGTGTAATGGTGTGATCTCGGCTCACCACAACTAATCCCAGCACTTTGGGAGGTCGAGGCGGGCGGATCACGAGGTCAGGAGATCGAGACCATTCTGGCTAACATGGTGAAACTCTGTCTCTACTAAAAATAAAAAAAAATTATCCGGGCGTGGTGGCAGATGCCTATAGTCCCAGCTATTTGGGAGGCTGAAGCAGGAGAATGGTGTGAACCCAGGAAGTGGAGCTTGCAGTGAGCCGAGATTGTACCACTGCACTCCAGCCTGGGTGACAGAGCGAGACTCCGTCTCAAAAAAAACAAAAAACAAAAAATTAGCTGGGTGTGGTGGTGGGTGCCTGTAGTCCCAGCTACTCGGGAGGCTGAGGCAGGAGAATGGTGTGAACCTGGGAGCCGGAGCTTATAGTGAGCTGAAATTGCACCACTGCATTCCAGCCTGGGTGACACAGCAAGACTCTGTCTAAAAAAAAAAAAAAAAAAAAAGAAGATAAAGTCTAAATGGGGAGATTGCACCATTAGCAAGTGTTATGCATCATTTGCTGCATAGCAAAATATCTTAAAACTTAGAGACTTAAAATAA
>NW_016818071.1:0-1339 GCF_001698545.2 Rhinopithecus bieti | reverse complement strand
ATGTGGGCAGGATCTGAGGATCAGATCAGCAACCCCACCCACCTGCCCCGGGGCTGTGCACTGGCCAGCACTCCAGGCCCTTTCCTGAGCTGGGATGCAGCCCACCTGGGCCCCCTGAGCAGGTGGACAGTCCTGCCCCTCCACGGGGCTGTGCACTGGCCAGCATTCGAGGCCCTTTCCTGAGCCAGGACGTACCCCACAGAGCCCACCTGGGCCCCCTGAGCAGGTGGACTGTTCTCCCCCTCCACAGGGTTGTGCACTGGCCAGCACTCGAGGCCCTTTCCTGAGCCGGGACATACCCCACACAGCCCACCTGGGCCCCCTGAGCAGGTGGACTGTCCTGCCCATCACCCTGAGAACTCCTGGTTCTCACCACTAGAGTCGCCAAGCTCCTCCAGGTCCTTCGGGGCCACCAAGTCGCCACCTCCTTGGTAACCCCCAGTCTCCCCCAGGCCAGCTCAGGGCCCACAACACTGTTATAATTACTTTTAAATCATAAGAAAAGAAAAAAGAAATTTTAGGTCAAATAAAATGTTTTAATATATAATATGAGCACATTTGGGCTTCTTATCAACACAGATGTAAAACAGGATTTTTGATGTTTTGTGGAGGGAGGGCCCACGGAGGCAGAGTGCTTGTCCCACGGCATCTCGTGTCCTGGCCACTGGGCCACGTGGCTTCCCAGCTGGGCAGGACCCTCACCCTCTAACTCCCGGGGCTCCCAGCCTTGGCAGGAGCTGAAACCTCATGGGTCCAATTGAGCCTCCGGATTCTTATTGAACGGAGCTCAGGAAGGACTTCCTGCTTCTGTGAAACCTTGCAGGTCCGGCACAGCTGCCCTCTTCTTCCTGCGAAAAGTGCCAATCACTCCCTGGTGTGGTGGAGCTGCCAGCCAGCTGGGTGGCTTGTGGCCCAGAGCCAGCAGTGCTAAACAGAGCCCCCCACCCTGGGAGTGCCTGGGGGGCTAGTGGGGAGGGGTCCTCAAGCCCCTCCAAGGAGTGCCCCGGCAGTGCCATGTGGTCCAGATAGATTTCACCCCTGCCCAGAAGCCATACGAGGCAGGCAACCGCTGCTTCCCACGGGGTGAGGGCTGCTCACCCAGCCCACTGCAGCCACTGGCAGGAAGGCATGGGCTGCCCCGTGTCAGGGGAGGCACGGAGCATGGGCCTGGGTCGCTCTGACAGGTTCTCCTCACCGTGAGAAGGGATGGCATTGTGTGTTCAGAGGTAGGAATCAGTGTCAGGTGTTGCTTGGTGCTGTGGCATGCTTTCCTGTGCAGCCCAAGGCTGTCTGGGAAGAGGGGGAACTGACTGGGGAGAGGGGGGACTGACTGGGGAGA
>NW_016818070.1:77235-79169 GCF_001698545.2 Rhinopithecus bieti | reverse complement strand
CTTTTCTTTTCTTCTTTTCTTTTCTTTCCTTTTTAAGATGGAGTCTCTCTCTGTTGCCCAGGCTGGAGTGCAGTGGCGTGATCTCGGCTCACTGCAACCTCCGCTTCCCAGGTTCAAGTGATTCTCCTGTCTTAGCCTCCCTAGTAGCTGGAACTACAGACACACACCAACACACCCGGCTCATTTTTGTATTTTTAGTAGAGATGGGGTTTTGCCGTATTGGTCAGGCTGGTCTCGACCTCCTGACCTCAAGTGATCAGGATTGATCAGGATTGATTGTGATCTGCCCTCCTCGGCCTCCCAAAGTGCTGGGATTACAGGTGTGAGCCACCGCGCCCAGCCGATTCCATTTCTTGATGGAAGAAGCTGTAATTATTTGTGGCCATCTCTATAGTCCATCACACCAGCTAGGAAGTAACATTTTATAATTCAGAAGGAAATAAGAGGAATAGAACTGAATTAGTGACAATGGAGATGGATGAGAGACTGAGTTGGGAGAAGTCAGTGATCATTTGGGAACTGGCTGGGTCCTCTGGTTCTGACTTGGGCGATGAAGAGATTGGTGCATTGTCAGAGGTATTTGAACCAGAGCAACTCCATCTTGAATAGGGGCTGGGTAAAAGAAGGCTGAGACATACTGGGCTGCATTAAGGCATTCTTAATTAAGAATGCCTTAACTAGGCCAGGCACAGTGGCTGACGCCTGTAATCCTAGCACTTTGGAAGGCTGAGGCAGGCGAATCACCTGAGGTCAGGAGTTCGAGACCAGCCTGGCCAACGTGGCGAAACCCTGTCTCTACTAAAAATACAAAATTAGCCAGACATAGTAGTGCATGCCTGTAGTCCCAACTACTCAGGAGGCTGAGGCAGGAGAATCGCCCAAACCCAGGAGGTGGAGGGTGCAGTGAGCTGAGATCGCGCCATTGCACTTTAGCCTGGGCGACAAGAGCAAAACTCTGTCTCAAAAAAAAAAAAAATGCCTTAGCTAAAGCATTTCTGGGTTTGTTAAGGAGGTTAAGGCATTCTTAGTCACAGAATGAGACAGGAGGTTGGCACAAGATACGGGTCATAAAGAGCTTGCTGATAAAACAGCATGAGGTAAAGAAGCTGGCAAAATCCCCCCAAAACCAATATGGCAACAAAAGTGACTTCTGGTTGTCCTCACTGCTCATTATATGCTAATTATAATACATTAGCAGCTAAAAGACACTCTCACCAATTCCATGACAGTTTACAGATGCCATGGCAACATCCAGAAGTTACCCTACATGGTCTAAAAAGGGGAGGACCCCTCAGCTCTGGGAATTGCCCAACCCCTTCTCAGAAAACTCTGGAATAATCTACCCCTTGTTTAGCATATAATCAGGAAGTAGCAATAAGTATCTTAGTCGAGTAGCTCAAGCCACTCCTCTGCCAACGAAGTAGTCACTCTTTATTCCTTTTCTTTCTTTCTTTTCTTTTCTTTTCTTTTCCTTCCTTCCTTCCTTCCTTCCTTCCTTCCTTCCTTCCTTCCTTCCTTCTTTCTTCCTTTCTTTCTTTCTTTCTTTCCTTTTTTCTTTCTTTCTTTTTTTCACATGGAGTTTCACTCTTGTTGCCTAGGCTGGAGTGCAATGGCACGATCTCGGCTCATTGCAACCTCCGTCTCCTGGGTTCAAGTAATTCTCCTGCCTCAGCCTCTCCAGTAGCTGGGATTACAGGCACTCGCCACCACACCTGGCTAATTTTTATAATTTTTTTTATTTCTTTTTTCGTTTTATTTATTTAGTTTTATTATACTTTAAGTTCTAGGGTACATATGCATAACGTGCAGGTTTGTTACATATGTATACTTGTGCCATGTTGGTGTGCTGCACCCATCAACTCGTCAGCACCCGTCAACTCGTCGTTTACATCAGGTATAACTCCCAATGCAATCCCTCCCCCCTCCCCCCTTCC
>NW_016818070.1:71228-75592 GCF_001698545.2 Rhinopithecus bieti | reverse complement strand
CCTGCTCCTTTTCTCTTGCAACATGTGAATGGTCATACCTTCCTCCCTCTTTCCCCTCCAGCCCGCTTTTCCCCTTTAAAAAATGAGCCCTCAAAATCATCTTTGAGAAAGGCACAGACCACAGACAGTTTCTGTGATTCTCTGTTTCCTCTCCTCCGGGCATGTCCTTAACCTCGATAAAATAAACTTCTAAGTGGATTGAGACCTGTCTCAGATACTGTTTGGTTTACATGCTCAATATATATTTATTAAATGAAAACATTATTATCTCCACGCCTGGAGATTAAATATAGATGATGTTTTCCTTAGGCGCTCTTCTTTTAATCTGCTTTAATATGAATTTAGAAACGTGGCCAGGCATGGTGGCTCACACCTGTAAGCCCAGCACTTTAGGAGGCCAAGACAGGAGGATCGCTTGAGCCCAAGAGTTCAAGACCAGCCTGGCCAACATGGTGAAGCCCCGTCTCTACAAAAAAATACAAAATTAGCTGGGCATGGTGGTGCACGCCTGTAGTCCCAGCTTCTTGGGTGGCCGATGCAGGAGGATAGCTTGAGCCCAGGAAGTCAAGGTGTCAGTGAGTCGACATGGTACCACTGCAATCCAGCCTGGAGATCGTGACAGTGAGACTTTGTCTCAAAAGGGAAGAGGAGGCCAGGCATGGGGCTCACGCCTGTAATCTAGATGGCAGACCTTTTAAAGAAATTAGTAAAGTTATTTTAAAGAAGCTGTGGCATAATGGTTAAGAGTACAAGCTTTAAAGCCAGATTGCTTGGGTTTAAGTCTGGACTCTACCATGAACTGGCTGTATGACCTTAGATACATTATTTTCTTTCTTTGTGCCTCACTGTCTTCATATGTAAAATGGGGATGATAGTACCTATCTCACTATCTAATGAAGGCTAAATGACTTAACATACATAAAGGACATAGTAGACATTCAGTACATATTTACTACCTTAGTAAATCATTTCAGTGTTTAAACACATCTTCAATATCAAAATCTTCCCTATACGTTAAAACAGTGTTCTTGAAATATGCTACAGGTTATCAGCAAAATACCTTGCTTTGCTTCTTCCTTTCTTCTCCTCTCCTCTCCTCCTCTCCTCTCCTCTCCTCTCCTCTCCTCTCCTCTCTTCCTTTCTCTTCTCTTCTCTTCTCTTCTCTTCTCTTCTCTTCTCTTCTCTTCTCTTCTCTTCTCTTCTCTTCTCTTTTCTTTCTTGACAGAGTCTCACTCTGTCGCCCAGACTGGAGTACAGTGGCGTGATCTCGGCTCAGTGCAACCTCTGCCTCCCCAGTTTAAACGATTCTTCTGCCTCAGCCTCCTGAGTAGCTGGGATTACAGGCATGTACCAACACAGCTGGCTAATTTTGTATTTTAGTAGAAATGGGGTTTCACCATGTTGGTCAGGCTGGTCTCAAACTCCTGACCTCAGGTGATCAACCTGCCTCAGCCTCGCAAAGTGCTGGGATTACAGGTGTGAGCCACCTCGCCTGGCCTACGCTAATTTTCTTAATTCTCCTGTAGGTCCAGCCTTTTCAGTGGATAAGTACAAATGTCCATTTCTTTCGAGAAACAAACCTTGGCAGTTCTGAGAGAACTGGATAGCTAAAGTCTCATTGTCAAAACACAGTGCGAATTTGGCTATCAAAACAATTACTGTATTAGTTTGAACTTTTGTGGCTTCAAGTGCCAGGAACCTCAGCTCAAACTTGTTTAGCATAATATTATAATAATGATCATAATCCTTCGTAACAGTACTAGACTCAGAGATGCACCACCCAGATTCCCCTCAAAGGAAGGACTTGCTGCACAGCTGCAGGGACTGCAGTCGCCAGATAGCTCCAGCTCCAGTTTGTCAGTTTCTTCTGGGGCTGCCTCTGGTGGGGAGAGCCATCTCCCTTGAAGTCACACCCTCCCTATACAACCCACATCCAATGACTGTGTGAGGCAGAGCTATAAACACCCACCTTGAGACAACTCTGACTGAAAATACTTCCAGAACTCCCTGCTGGACTGGCTAAGGCTTCATCAGATCTGCTTCAGCATCGTTCAGCATCGCTCAGCATCACTTGGCCCAATCCTGTGTCATCCTTCTTTCACAGGTGTTGATCCCTTCCTTATAAACACTTTACATCCCAAACTCCATCTCAGTGTCAGCCTCTGAGGGACCCAGCTTGCCACAGTAACTGTTTAGTCAGGGTTTTCCAGAGGAACAGAGCCAATAAGATATATGTATATATGAAAGTGACTTTATTAAGGAGAACTGGCTCACGCGATCAAAAGGCGAAGTCCCATGACAGGCCGTCTGCAAGCTGAGGAAAGAGAGAAGCTGGTAGTGGCTCAGTCTGAGTCCAAAAGCCTCAAAACCAGGGAAGCCAACAGTGCAGCCCCAGTCAGAGGCCGAAGGCCCGAGAGTCCTCGGCAAGCCACTAGTCCAAGTCCCAGAGTCCAAAGGCGGAAGAACCTGGAGTCTGATGTCCAAGGGCAGGAGGAGCAGAAGGAAGCATCCAGCATGGAAAAAAAAGAAGGAAGCCGGGAGACTCAGCAAGCCAGCTTATCCCACCTTCTTCCACCTGCTTCTTTCTAGCTGTGCTAGCAACCAGTGGGATGGTGCCCACCCACATTGAGGATGGGTCTTCCTCTCCCAGCCCACTGAATCCAATGACAATTTCCTCTGGCAATGGCCTCACAGGCACACCCAGAAACAATACCAGCTATCTAGCCACCCTTCAATCCAATCAAGTTGACACCTAATATTAACCATCATAGTAACTTAGCTGGCCATTCGTAAACTTGGCTTTGGCCACGGTTGCACATGGGAATACAGAGGCTCAGAGATATACAATCAAGCCCTGTCTTCTGTCTCTCAGTACAACTCTGCTCTCATCTGTCTGTTGACCCATTCATAAGAGGCCACCTCATGGCTGGAAGGTGGCTGCCAGGAACTCCTGGGATGATATCCTTCCTTTTCACACCCAGCAAAAGGAGCAAGCATCTTTATCCCAGCATCCCCAGAAGTCTTGAAGTTCACAGTAACAGGGCTAGCGTGGGTCAAGTGCCCAACTCTGAACCAATCACTGTGGCTGGGAGAAGGTGATGCTGATTTTCTTCAGGTGTAGGTCATATGCTTCACACTGAGAGTATGAGGGTGGAAGAGGAAGAATTTGCCAAATGAAAGCTAGGAGGTGTGGTCAGCAGTTGGGCGAAAATCTTTTGCTCAGAAATGTCCCTCCCAATCACTCCTTGAGTCAGTTTAAACCTTATTCAGATTAAAAGTTTAAACTTTGGTAAAAGTAAAGGATATAGGTGAAATGGATTCTGGAATGAAACTGGGAATATCTCATTAAATGCTATTCAAAATCATTTCTGGAATACCTGCTGTGTATAGAGCATAATACAAGGTATTTGTTAGAAGATAGAGAGTCCCTACCCTCAAGATATTTAAAGTCTGATTGAATATATACTCATTCAATGACAAGAGGCACTTGCAGAATAATATCAACACGTTTAAAGTGAGAGTAGGCCGGGCATGGTGTCACGTGCCTGCAGTCCCAGTACTTTAGAAGGCCAAGGTTGGAGGATTGCTTGAGCCCAGAAGTTTGAGACCAGACTGCAACATAGTGAGATCCTGTCTTTATAAAAGATAAAAAATTAGCTGAGTGTGATGGCTTGTACCTGTGGTCCCAGCTACTTGAAAGACTGATGTGAGAGGATCGCTTGAGCCTGGGAGGTCGAGGCTCCCAGTGAGTCATGATCATGCCACTTCTCTCCAGCCTGGGTGACAGAGTGAGACCCTGTCTCAAAAGAAAAGTGAGAGTAGATGTTCTGAGAATCTCACACATGTGGGATGGGGCAGGAAAACAAAATGTCTGCTGATTGGCTGCAGCAGCCATCTCAAAGTCCACAAATCTGACTCTGGTCATGTGAGCTTCAGGCTTTCCTGCAGAGACTGTCCATTGTTACCTTTACTTACAGTTGAATGATCATAGTAAACTTGCTCCCTCAGCTCACAATTTAGAAGTCACAGATTATAGAAGGGAGGAGGTAGCAGGCTAAGTGGCCCTAGAGGCAGTGAGAAGGGATGACTAACTGGCTAAAAGAGAGAGAGGAGGCAGAACCATTTGGGTAAGATGTAAGAGATTGCAACTAAATTGAATAAATAAGCTATACAGAAAAAACAGGCTCACATAAGGCTTTTGTGGGGTTTTTTTTGTTTTTTTGTTTTTTTTGAGACGGAGTCTCGCTCTGTCGCCCAGGCTGGAGTGCAGTGGCACGATCTCGGCTCACTGCAAGTTCCGCCTCCCGGGTTCACGCCATTCTCCTGCCTCAGCCTACTGAGTAGCTGGGACTACAGGCTCCCGC
>NW_016818070.1:67475-70978 GCF_001698545.2 Rhinopithecus bieti | reverse complement strand
ACGGGGTTTCACCATGGTCTCGATCTCCTGACCTTGTGATCCGCCCGCCTCGGCCTCCCAAAGTGCTGGGATTCCAGGCGTGAGCCACCATGCCTGGCCCACATAAAGCTTTTAAAAGATTGAAAGAAAATGCACCAAAATGTTTCTAGGCCTAAAAGAGCAATTTTCCTTCACCCTTTTTATGATTTTCCAAATTTCCTATAATAAAAACATAATACTTTTTTTTTTTTTGGGACAGGGTCTTACTTTGTCACCCAGGCTGGAGGAGTGCACGAATGTGGCTCATTGCGGCCTTAACCTCCCGGGCTCAAGCGGTCTTCTCGCCTCAGCCTCCCAAGTAACTGGAACTACAGGTGCATGCCACCACATCTAGCTAAATTTGTGTGTGTGTGTGTGTGAGTGAGTGTGTGTGTGTGTGTTTTGTAAGGACAGGGGTTTCCTCACGTTACCCAGGCTGGTCTCAAACTCCTGACCTCAAGCGATGTGCCCACGTCAGCCTCCAAAAGTGCTGGGATTACAAGCATAAGCCACCACACCTGACCCATAATACTTTTATACAAGGGGGAAAACAAATGTTATTTTAAAACCATAGCTGTTAGAGCTAGTATAAAGCACACTAGGGTGGGCCATAGGGCAAATTGTCCCACGCATCTTGGTACCCATGGAACTATGGCGTACCAAAGAAAGGCTAGATTATATTTATTATCCATCTTAAAACAAGGCAATACTTTTACAATCTATTTCAAGATTTTTTCCATTAAAAGGGTTAAATTTTAAAGAAAAAAATTGGCATTAATGAGTTCCATGGACAATTGCCTTATGTACAGCAATTCCTACCCCAGAAAGCTCATTTACTTGGGTAAATAAGACACTACTAAGTTTGGACATCGTGGTTCGTGCCTGTAATCCCAGCACTTTGGGAGGCCAAGGCGGGCAGATCACCTGAGGTCAGGAGTTTGAGACCAGCCTGACCAACATGGAGAAATCCCATCTCTACTAAAAATACAAAATTAGCCGGCCGTGGTGGCGCATGCCTGTAATCCCAGCTACTCGGGAGGCTGAGGCAGGAGAATAGCTTGAATCCGGGAGGCAGAGGTTTCAGTGAGGCAAGATTGCGGCACTGTACTCCAGCCTGGGCAACAAGAGCGAAACTCCGTCTCAAAAAAAAAAAAAAAAAAAAAAAGAAGACATTACTGGAGCACATAGGAGGACCATAGTGAAGGAACAACCCTCACAAGATGTCATTCATTCATCCTTGACCTTGAGAGTGGACATCAGCATTGGTGTGGGGCTGATGGGGACTGCAGCATACAGGGAACTTGAGGAAAGGCTAGAACCCCGTGGAGTAGTGCTGGGCAGGGTTGGAGATGTCTGCATGCAATAACTGCAGCCAAACCCAAGACAAGTAGATCTTCACTTCTTTTTTATTATTTAAAAAAAATTTAAAAAATATGTATAGATTTAGGGGGCATAAGTGCAGTTTCATTACATGAATATGTTGTGTAGTGGTGAGGTTTGGCCATCTAGTGTAACCATCACCCGAATAGTGCACATGCACCCATTAATTTCTCATCCCTCACCCGCCTCTCACATCCCACCCCTCCGAGTCTCCAGTGTCTGGTATTCCTCTGAGCTGTCTCCTAACAGCCCCAACATACATACACTCTCACATTCTCAAACCCGTGAAGGGCACAGGCCTGGAGGAGAGAGGTAAGTCCAAGCCTGGCCCAAAAGAGTCAGGTAAGTGTCTGAATAGTCTTATTGGTGATCTAAAAATAGTGATTGAGATAATGCTTATAAAGCTTGCTGGTTACTTTAAAATGTTAGCACCTTTAACACCTTAAGCAAAGCCTAGGAGCACATGTAAAGGAAAGTATATTTATGGAAATACCTGATAAGGCGGAATAAGGCCTTTGTGCCATAATCTATCTTTATAAAAAGTGGAACTATATTGTTAACAGAAATGTATTGTAACAAATTCTACATTTGCCATGTTTGGCCTTGGTCAGGCCTCTTGATTTAAATGTTATCCTTCCCTTAAGTGGTGGCGCATGCCTCTAATCCCAGCTCTTTGAGAGGCTGAGGTGGGAGAATCGCTTCTGCGATCACTAACCACAGGCCAGGATTTCAAGGCTGCAGTGAGCTATGATTGCACCACTGCACTCTAGCCCAGGCAACAGAGTGAGACCTCATCTACAAAAAAAAAAATTAATTAATTAAAAATAGATGACCAGGCGTGGTGGCTCACCCCTGTAATCCCAGCACTTTGGGAGGCCGAGGCAAGCGAATCACTTGAGCCCAGGAGTTTGAGACCAGCCTGGGCAACATGGCAAAATTCCTTCTATGCAAAAAGTTAGCTGGGCATGGTGGTGCATGCCTGTGGTCCCAGCTACTCAGGAGGCTTTGAGCCCACGATCACAGGCCCGTGATCCGTGATCATACCACTGCACTCCAGGCTGGGCAACAAAGTGAGACCCTGTCTCAAAAAAGAAAACAAATAGATTGTACACAATTTCTTTGTTTGAAGGAGATGAATATAAATCACTTAATCATATCAGGTAGCATTATTAAGCTTCAGTATGTGCTAAGCATTATGCCTTTCATGTATTCGCTCATTTTAAAAGGTTTCAATTCAGTTACATGGGATAAATAAGTTCAAGGGATCTACTGTACAGCATGGTGACATAGTTAATAAGAAGATATTGTATTCTTGAAAATTGCTAAGAGAGTGGATGTTAAGTGTTCTCACCATAAAAATGATAACTGTGTGAGGTAATACATGTTTTAATTAGCTAGATTTGGTCATTCAACAATGTACATATACTTTGAAACATCAGGGTGTACATGATAAATACATATCATTTTATCTGTCAATGTAAAAAGTTGTTTAAATATTTTAATAAAACAACAAAATATGATATAAAGACATTTTCTTGTGAAGTACACACAAATACAAATTTTAGGCACATTTTGCCAAATGGTTCGAAAGTAAACATCTGTATCCACACAAAAACCTGCTCATACATGCTTATAGCAGCTTTATTCATCATTGCCAAAACTTGGAAACAACCAAGATGTCCTTCAGTAGGTAAATGGATAGATAAACTATGGCACATCCAGGGAACAGAATATTATTCAGCAATAAAGAGAAAGGAACTATCAAACCACCAAAAAACAAGGAATCTTAAATGTATATTACTAAGTGAAAGAAGCCAATCTGAAAAGGTCACATATGGCCGGGTGCGGTGGTTCATGCCTGTAATCCCAGCACTTTGCGAGACCGAGGCGGATGGATCACCTGAGGTCAGGAGTTTGAGACCAGCCTGACCAACACAGAGAAACCCCGCCTCTACTAAAATACAAAATTAGCCAGGCATGGTGGCACATGCCTGTAATCCCAGCTACTAGGGAGGCTGAGGCAGGAGAATCCCTTGCACTGGGCAGGTGGAGGTTGCAGTGAGCCGAGATCACACCATGTACTCTAGCCTGGGTAACAAGAGCGA
>NW_016818070.1:56131-65109 GCF_001698545.2 Rhinopithecus bieti | reverse complement strand
TTGATTTTTTTGTTTGTTTTGTTTTGTTTTTGAGAAAGAGTCTCTGTCACCCAGGCTGGAGTGCAATGGTACGATCTTGGCTCACTGCAACCTCTGCCCCCTGGGTTCAAGTGATTTTCCTGCCTCTGCCTCCCGAGTAGCTGAGATTACAAGCACCTGCCATCATGCCTGGCTAATTTTTGCATTTTTATAGAGATGGGGGTTTCATCATATTGGCCAGGCTGGTTTTGAACTCCTGACCTCAGGTGATCCACCCGCCTCGGCCTCCCAAAGTGCTGGGATTACATGAATCAGCCACACACCCGGCCTCATTGATTGATTTTGAGTATTGAACCAGTCTTGCATTCCTAGAATAAATGCCATGTGATCATTATATACTATTTGGCATGTTGTCTACAAAGAGGGGCGGTACTGGAAGTCCTAGCCACTATAATAGGCACGAAAAAAGGATACAGATTAGAAAGTAAAGAAGAGAATTTTTCCTATATGTAGACAGCATGATGTTTATCTACATAGAAAATCCCAAAGAATCCACAAATGACATGAAACTAATAAGTGAGTTTAACAAGATCACTGAATACAAGGCCAACATAGAGATCAATTCTATTTTTTATACATTAGTAACAAATAACTACAAATAGAAGTTAAAATGATATCATTTATATTATCTCCAAAAATGAAATACTTAGATATAAATATAAGAAAACGCATATAGAATATGTATGATGGATAACTATTGAAAAACGGGTGGAAAGGATAACAATGGAGATGGAGTGTGGGCAGAGGGCAGAACCATTTGCTTCACTCTAGGGAAGCATGCTTTACCCTGCATACCCCATGAATATTACTCTGACACTCTGACACTGCTTTTGCTTACCTATTCTTCATCTCTGTGCACATCCTCAGAATGTACGCAGTCTTGACTATTATCTATTTCTGCAATATTGCTGCATATCAAATTACATCAAAATTCAGTGGCTTATAACCATAAGCATGTACTTAGCTCACAAATACATGGCTCAACAATTTAGACTAAACTCAGATCAGGGAATATCTCTGGTCTCCACTAGGATCACTCTATTGTCTTGGGATTGGCTAGCTGTCAACTTATCTCAGATGGCGTTGGCTGCTACTGGGGAGACTTGATTGCTCCACATATTTTTCATATATTCACCACATGTATTTCATCCTCTGGCAGGCTAGTCCGAGCATGTTCTCATGGTGAGGGCAGAAGAGGAAGAGCAGAAGTGTATACGTGTAAGTGCTTTTTAAAGCCTCTGCATGGCGGAGCACGGAGGCTCATGCCTGTAATCCCCGCACTTTGGGAGGCTGAGGCAGGCTGATCACCTGAGGTCAGGAGTTCGAGACCAGTCTGGCCAACATGGCAAAACCCTACTAAAAATACAAAAATTAGCTGGGTGTGGTGGCACGCACCTGTAATCCCAGCTGCTGGAGAGGCTGAGGCAGGAGAACCGCTTGAACCCAGGAGGCGGAGGTTGTAATGAGCCGAGATCACACCACAGCACTCCAGTCTGAGTAACAGAGCAAGTCTCTGACAAAACAAAACAAAAAAACACCTCTGCATGCATCACATCTGCTAACATCCCATTGTTCAAAGGAAGTCACATGGCTAACCTCAGAATCAAGGGGCACAGAAATATACTCTGTCTCTTCGATCAAAGGAGTTTCAAAGTTATGTGTCAAAGGGTACAGATACAGGAGTGAATAATTGGGTACACTAGTGCAACCAATCTACTAAAATCATGGTGCGAGACTCTAATCTTGGGCACCCTCCCTGGCCACAATGCATTTTGTGACCTCAGTCTTCATTCTTGCACAACACCTTGATATCATCATTACTCTCCCAGCACATCCTTTCAGGATTACTTCTAGGGCTGGTCTAAGACACAGAGAGATGTCTGGTCCACTGATTTGCATTCCAATCTCACAGCTCTAAGCTCTGAAAAGCCTCTGGCCCAGGCTAGGCTGGTTTAGTTGAGCCGTGGGTGGGAAATAAGGGCTGTGCTCATGCCTAAGGGTCTGAACTGTTCTCTGTCACCAAATTGCTGAGCTTTCAAAAGCTCGATGTGACCTTACCTCACTCAGACTTGTTATTTACAGCTGTGTTTCTACTAGTGAGGTCGTTTTGGGGATCTGGAGTCAAAAACCTTCCTCTGTTATGGGAAAATATTTACTGATTACTGATTTCTAGCTATGTATCTGACCATGCTAACTTCTTTTATTTTTTCTTTTCTTCTTCTTCTTCCCTTTTTTTTTTTTTTAGACAGAGTTTCACTCTTGTCGCCAATGCTGGAGGGCGGGGAGAGATCACAGCTCACTGCAACCTCCCCCTCCAGGGTTCAAGCGATTCTCCTGCCTCAGCCTCCCGAGTACCTGGGATTACAGGTGCCCACCACCATGCCTGGCTAATTTTTTGTATTTTTAGTAGAGACGGGGTTTCGCCATGTTGGGCAGGCTAGTCTCGAACTCCTGACCTCAGGTGATCTGCCCGCCTCAGCCTCCCAAAGTGCTGGGATTACAGGCATAAGCCACCGTGCCCGGCCTGCTAACTTCTTTTTATATGCTTTAGATTGGTCACCATCTTTATGTTCTCTCTTTCCATCTGAACCAAATTATTGACTTTCCTCAATCCTATGGCTATGTGATTCCTAAAGTGTCTAAAACAGGCTGGGCACAGTGGTTCACGCCTATAATCTCAACACTTTGGGAGGCCGAGGCGGGTGGATCACTTGAGGTCAGGAGTTTGAGACCAGCCTGGGCAACATTGTGAAATCCCATCTCTGCTAAAAATACAAAAAATTAACCGGGTGTGGTGGCGGGTGCCTATACTCCTGGCTACTCAAGTAGGTGAGGTAGAGGATCACCTCAGCCAGGGAGGTCAAGGCTGCAGTGAGTCATGATCATGCCACTGCACTCTAGCCTGGGCGATGAGAGTAAGACCATGTCTCAAAAAAAAAAATGTAAAATAAGTAAAGTGTCTAAAACACTATGGCTATTTTTCTTCCTTGTCAACTTATCCTAAACTACTGACCTGGTCTTCTATAAGTACTTAAGGTTGGTGAGCACTGTGTTCCAAACTGAGCACCCAAAGTGTATACCAAAGCCATATTATGGGTTAGATGATCAGACAGGACTCTAACCTCAATCCATGAAATAAAAGCTGAATGGAGAGTAAAGCCATGTCAAACCTTAGGCTAGCACAGAGAGACAACCTGACTAGGCAGAAAATGTATGAGCGTTCAAGACGCTGGGCCCAGTCAAGGGCAAAGTTGATAGAAGACAACATGGAGGTCAAACTCAGGAGTCCAGATAATGTCGCACATTTGGTTCCCCCAAGAAGCAGACACTGAGATGAAGCTTAGTATGCAAGACATTTATTAAAGAGTGTCCTTACAGACAACACCTACAATGGAAAGGGAAGGATGGAGAACAGGGCAGACAGAAATGTCAAGCTGCAAAATAGACCCAACAGTCTCAACTAGCCTCATGAGAAACAATGGAGATAAAGTGACCCTTCAGAGTCGTCTAAGGCTGGGCCAAAACGTCCAGGCCTTGTATTTCCGCATCCATCAGTCACTGGATATGAGCCACCAGGAGGCATGTCATCACCTTGGACAGGGCGGCTCTGCAACTGAGGCAATCTCTGAAAGGGCCAAGAGCTGAAGGCTGCCTACCTACAGATGTCCTAGCAACTGGGACAACAAGTTTCTCCTTGATGGGAGACCTGAGAGGTGGGTGACAGTGTTAACCACAGATAACGATTTGGAGATCTTATGTTCCTTTAAAACACTTAAGTTCCTGCTCCTGTAGGTTTGCCTGAATCAATCTTTTTTTTTTTTTTTTTTTTTTTGAGCCAGAGTCTCGCTCTGTAACCCAGGCTGGAGTGCAGTGGTGTGATCTCGGCTCACTGCAGCCTCCGCCTCCTGGGTTCAAGTGATTCTCCTGCCTCAGCCTCCTGAGTAGCTGGGACTACAGGCACATACCACCACACCCGGCTAATTTTTTTGTGTTTTTAGTAGAGATGGGGTTTCACCATGCTGCCCAGGCTGGTGTCAAACTCCTGAGCTCAGACGATCCACCTGCCTCAGCCCCCCAAAGTACTGGGATTACAGGTGTGAGCCACCGCGCCTGGCCCTCCTGAATCAATCTTAAATGCAGGGCCCCAGGCTCAGTCTCTGACAGCAATTCTTCAGTGTTTCTTTCAGTCACTTCTGAGATTGGAGTTCTTTTTTTTTTTTTTCCATCATTTTGTCCAGTCTGATTTATTATTTGGAAATCATGATATAACTTTGCAGGTATAAACACATAGAGCTTAACATGTTGTGGCAATTTAAAAATATGTCCACAGGCCGGGTGCAGTGGCTCATGCCTGTAATCCCAGCACTTTGGGAGGCCCAGGCAGGCAGATCACTTGAGGCCAGGAGTTCGAGACCAGCCTGGCCAACATGGTGAAACCCCATCTCTACTTTTAGTACAAAATTAGCCGGGCATTGTGGCATGTGCCTATAGTCCCAGCTACTTGGGAGGCTGAGGCAGGAGAATCACTTGAACCCGGGAGGCAGAGGTTGCAGTGAGCCAAGATCACACCATTGTACTCTAGCCTGGGCTACAGAGCAAGACTGTCTCAAATAAATAAATAAATAAATAAATATCCACAAATTCTTTGATTCTTTTTCCATTGAGAAGTGTGGCTTATGCACCTTTTCTTTGAACTGGGACAAGGTTGTGACTGGTTTGTAGCCGCTAGAAAGAGGCAGAAGTGATGCTACATGACTTCCAAAGCTAGGCCAGAAAAGGCAAGGCAGCTCCTGCCTTCTTCCCTGGGACTTTGACTTTTGAGTCCCTAATTCACTATGTAAAAAGTTGGATTGTCCTGAGGCCACCATGCTGTGGGACAGTCCAGGCCATATGGAAAGCTCACATAGAGGAGTTCTAGTCGACACCCTCAACTGAGGTCCCAGCCAACATCCAGACATGTAAATGGAGATACTTCCTTGTGATTCCAGCCCCAGCCCCTGAGTCGCCCCAGTCATCAAGTCTTCCCAGCTGAGGCCCTAGACATCGTGGAGCAGAGACAATGGACTCCCACTGTGCTCTGTCTGAATTCCTGACCCACAAAATTAGTGGGCATAATAAGATGGTTATTGTAAGCCTTGAACTTTTGGGGTAATTTATTACCAAGCAATTAAGTAGCCAGAACACGTAGGATACAAAGCTTACTATGAGAAATGATAAATGCTCCGGACAGCCTGTGCACGCTTACAGAATATGCTCTGTGTATCTCTTGGCTCTGCAGGGACCTGGAAATGACTCAAAGAAATTCTTCCTTTTAAAAAATTAAAAAGTAGAATTTCTAGATTAAAAGTCTAGTTTTTGGGAGGCCTACCGTGTGCTTTGCTTCAAGAGGCAAGTTTGTGACAAATGAAGCCCAGTCATTCTAAAAAATCCAAGCATGTAGATTCCTCAGAGGATGTAGGAAATTAATCATTAACCACACAAGTTTAGTTCCTGATCCAAAATACTGTGTGCATGTTTTGCAATTTAATCTGGTTGGCACTAGACTTTTGTTTCATTTTACATTGACTAAATATAAGATATAGGTTGGCCCAGTTGAGTTAGTCATAAACTATATCAAGCCACCTTAGTTAAATAGCATTTAAAGCTAAGAATTTTCTCTCTGGATAAAATAATCTCATTGAGATAAAGTTTCCAGATACCTCCAAGTGAGCAGTGAATATCACTGTTTGAGGAATCCAAATGAAGGAAGCCCTTTTATTTTCATAGCAGCTAAGATAATTTATATCATTAACAAACAGAAGAACTGAGGAATTCCACTTTAGGTTTTAATTAGAATGTAAAATCTCATTAAATGGAAGGAACTGAAAACCACCATCTTCAACAGGTCATAATGTACCCAACGTAACAAGTAAAATGCCTCGGGAAATTGCAGAGAGAAATTTTCCTGGTGCTCAATATGGTTTAAATTCTAGGGGTTGGATTAAGGAAAATATCTACCTTATTACCCATAATGTCTCCCTAGTTGTTCTAATCAGATGCTTTAGAGAAATTGTTGGAGATCACTTGCCAGAAACACACCTCAAGGTTTCCATCTCACCTCTGAAAAGTGTTGTGGAGCACTCCGCACTCCAGTCAAACCGTTTTCTTCTAAACCCTTGACATCAACAAGTTTTACTTAACATGAAACCTATATACTGCAAACAATTTCTCTTCCTACTTAATGATATTGGGGGATCTTCCCAAGAATACTATGGTAGGACAAGTTGAAAGAAGAAAAACCTCAAATAGGTATTCTCTGTCACTTCAGTTAGTGGGCAGCATTTGATCCTGAGGTTACAAGGCTGAGAAAATGAAACAGAGAAAATACGTATTGAAGGCTTAGAGGTGGCAGGAACTATTATTATCACATAGAGAACTAACGCCGAGAGATAGTAACCTGCCCAAAATCACGTAATCAGGAAGCAGCAGGGCCAAACTTTGAACACTGGCACCTTTGACTAGGAAGCAGTACTGCTTCTTGGAACAGAGTTTATGAAAAACGGGGCCTAGAAACAGTAGGAAACATTTGAATACACAACAGTATGGTCACCACCTATCACATCCAAGGAAAAACAGAGGAATCAGGTAGATCACGAGCTGGTTGTTTTGCGTCTTTCTATTCCATTTCTTCTGTATCCACTCATCAATTCCAGCATTTGTATCTCCATGCCTTGTTAGCCCACTCATCCTCCACTTTCCTAATCACCCTTCCTAGAGCCTATGCACTTACTTTGAACACAGAGAACCACCCCACTCCATCCTATCTGCTAAGAGAACTTAACAAGGTAAGGCATTTTCACAATAGAACTGTGTAAATTGTAAAGTGCCATTTAAATGTGAGGTGGTATTATTATTTATACTAATTTGATGTTGCATCCTGTTCCACCACGTTGCCTGGAATGGAATCTAATTCTTCTTCTTTTTTTTTGACACAGAGTCTCGATCTGTCACCCAGGCTGGAGTGCAGTGGTGCAATCTCGGCTCACTGCAGCCTCTGCCTCCCTGGTTCAAGTGATTCTCCTGCTTCAGCTTCCTGAGTAGCTGAGATTACAAGCACATGCCACCATGCCTGGCTAATTTTTGTATTTTTAGTAGAGATGGGGTTTTACCATGTTGGCCAGGCTGGGCTGGAGAATTTTTTTGTTTTGTTTTGTTTTGTTTTGTGGTAAAACTCACTTAACATAAAATTTACTATTTTTTTTTTTTTGAGACAAGGTCTCACCCTGTCCCCCAGGTGCAGTAGTGCAGTGACACGATCATGACTCACAGTAGTCTTGGTCTCCTGGGCTCAAGGTATCCTCCTGCCTCAGCCTCCTGAGTAGCAGGGACCACAGGCACACACTACCATGCCCGGCTAATTAAAAAAAATTATTAATATTATCTTGATTTCAGACTGAGTCTTGCTCTGTCACCCAGGCTGGAGTGCAGTGGTGTAATCTTGGCTCACTAAAACCTCTGCCTCCCAGATTCAAGTGATTCTCTTACCTCAGCCTCCCGAGTAGCTGGGACTACAGGTGCCCACCACCACACCCGGATAATTTTTGTATTTTTAGTAGAAACGGGGTTTCACTATATTGGCCAGTCTGGTCTCAAACTCCTGACCTTGTGATCCACCTACCTCAGCCTCCCAAAGTGCTGCAATTACAGGTGTGAGCCATCTCACCCGGGATATATGTATATATTTAGAGACAGGGTCTCACTATCTTGTCCAGGGTGGTCTTGACCTCCTGGACTCAAGTGACCCTTCTGCCTCGGCCTCCCAAAGTGTTGGAATTACAGGCCTGAGCCACCACACCTACCAACATGTACTATCTAATCATTTCTTTGTAAGGATATAGTTCAGTAGCTATAAATATATTCACATTGTTGTGCATCCAATCTCCAGAACATTTTCATCTGCAAAACGAAAACTGTAGGGCCAGGTGCGGTGGCTCATGCTGTAATTCCAGCACTTTGGGAGGCTGAGGCTGGTGAATCACTTGAGGTCAGGAGTTCAAGACCAGCCTGGCCAGCGTGGCGGAACCCAGTCTCTACTAAAAATACAAAAATTAGCCAGGCGTGGTGGCAGGCACCTGCAATCCCAGCTACTCGGGAGGCTGAGATGGGAGAATCTCTTGAATCCAGGAGGTAGAGGTTGCAGTGAGCCGAGATCACGCCACTGCACTCCAGCCTGGGCAACAAGAGCAAGACTCCATCTCAAAACAAACAAACAAACAAAAACAACTAAAACTGTATATCCATTATCCATTAAACACCAACTCTCCATTTTCCCTTCCCCTCAGCTCTTGATAACCACCTTCTACTTTCTGTCTCTATGAATTTGACTACTCTAAGTACATCATATAAGTGGGATCATACAATATTTATCTTTTTTGTGACTGGCTTATTTCACTTATCACAATGACACATGTTGCAGCATGTGTCAAATTGCCTTCCTTTTCTTTTCTTCTTTTTTTTTTTTTTTTTTTTTTTTGAGACAGAATTTTACTCTTGTCGCCCAGGCCGGAGTGTAATGGCGCAATCTTGGCTCACTGTAACCTCCACCTCCTGGGTTCAAGCGATTCTCCCACCTCAGTCGCCCTAGTAGTTGGGATTACAGGTGCCCGGCACCATGCCTGGCTAATTTTTGTATTTTTAGTAGAGACGGGGTTTTGCCGTGTTGGCCAAGCTGGTCTTGAACTCCTGACCTCAGGTGATCCGCCCACCTTGGCCTCCCAAAGTGCTGGGATTACAGGCATGAGCCACTGCACCTGGTCAGCCTTCCTTTTTAAGGCTGAATAGTATTCCATTTTATGTATATACCACATTTTGCTTATCCATTTATTCATCCATGGACATTTCAGTTGCTTCCACTTATCCTTTTTTTTTTTTTTTTTTTTGAGACAGATTTCTTTTTTCCC
>NW_016818070.1:50859-53655 GCF_001698545.2 Rhinopithecus bieti | reverse complement strand
TTCTCTTGCCTTGGCCTTCCAAAGTGCTGAGATTACAGGTGTGAGCCACTACATCTGGCCTGAAAATATTTTTACAAGGTAGTGTATTATTATCATTATTATTATTATCATTATTTGAGAGGGAGTCTTGCTCTGTTGCCCAGGCTGGAGTGCAGTGGGGCGATCTCAGCTCACTGCAACCTCTGCCTCCGGGGTTCTAGTGATTATCTAGTGATTATCTCAGCCTCCTGAGTAGCTGGGACTACAGGCGCACGCTGCCACGCCTGGCTAATTTTTTCGTATCTTAGTTGAGATGGGGTTTCACCATGTTGCCCAGGCTGGTCTGGAACTCCTGAGCTCAGGCAATTCACCTGCCTCAGCCTCCCAAAGTGCTAGGATGACAGGTGTGAGCCACCGCACTCGGCCATGGCAGTGTATTATTTTTAAGGACAATGTAAGAGTTGGGAAAAGAGACTGGGTATGGTGGCCCATGCCTGTAATCCCAGCTCTTTGGGAGGCTGAGGAGGAAGGATCCCTTGAAGCCAAGAGTTTGAGACTAGTGTGGGCAACATAGCGAGACACCCATCTCTACCAAAAATAACAAAGTTAGCTGGGCGTGGTGGTGTGTGCCTGTAGTCCAAGCTCTTTGGGAGGCTGAGGTGGGAGGAGCCCCTGAGTCCAGGAGTTTGAGGCAGCAGTGATCTGTGTTCACGCCACTGCACTCCAGCCTGGGTGACAGAGTGAGACTCTGTCTCAAAAAAAAGAAAGAAAGAAATTACATAAAACTTCTGTTGCCTGAAGTCTTAGAGCTTTGCAGACTCTGGAGTCACATCAAAATTATGAGCGAGGAGTCAACTTACAGACATTGCCCTGAAAGGTGGGAAAGGGAGAAGGTCTTTAATAAATGTTACCATGAAAATGTCATCATAAGCCAGCACGATGGCTCATGCCTGTAATCCCAACACTTTGGGTGGCCAAGGTGTGCAGATCACTTGAGGTCAGGAGTTCAAGACCAGCCTGGCCAACATGGTGAAACTCCATCTCTATTAAAAATACAACAACAAAAGAATTGGCTGGTGTGGTGGTGCACACCTGTAATCCCAGTTACTCAGGAGGCTGGGCCACGAGAATTGCTTGAACCTGGGAGGTAAAGGTTGCAGTGAGCTAAGATCGCACCACTGCACTCCATCCTGGGTGACAGAGTGAAACTCTGTCTCAAAAAAAAAAAAAAAAAAAATAAGGCCGGGCACAGTGGCTCATGCCTGTAATCCCAGCAATTTGGGAGGCAAAGGCAGGTGGATCACCAGAGGTCGGGAGTTTGAGACCAGCCTGACCAAAATGGAGAAACCCCATCTCTACTAAAAATACAAAAAATTAGCCGGGCGTGGTGGCACATGCCTGTACTCCCAGCAACTCGGGAGGCTGAGGCAGGAGAATCACTTGAACTCTAGAGTTGGAGGTTGCGGTGAGCCAAGATCACGCCACTGCACTCCCGCCTGGGCAACAAGAGCAAAACTCCATCTCAAAATAAATAAAAAATAAAATAAATGCCATCATAGATTTGGTTCTTTCAGGTGGAGGGGCCAGGTAGATCAGCCCATGCTTCGTCAGGTGAACTTCTTATTCTTGCCACAGGAATCTAGTGATGGGTATGTTAAATGTTTTGCATTAACACATGCCAATCCTGCCAGGGGGAAAACAGATGCTAATAGGCTGGGTGTAAAACATCTCAAGAAATTCTGTCAAATCCTAATAAAATAAGAGCAATTGTTAATTAAATTCAGTATTACAAAGCATTTCAATCCTTGGCCAATTATTTAATAGTGATTTTGAGCACTTACTAAGTACTCTGCTTTCGCATACATTGTTTCTTTAAATCCTCACGACAATCCTATGAAAGCACCATACTATCATCAGCAGCACCATCCTTATTTTATTTTACTTTTGAGACAGGGTCTCACTCTGTTGCCCAGGCTGGAGTGCAATCAGAGCTCACTGCAGCCTCGACTTCCTAGGCTCAAGTGATCCTCCCATTTCAGCCTCCCAAGTACCTGGGACCACAGGCACATGCCACCATGTCCAGCTAATTTTTAAATTTTTTGTAGCGATGGAGTCTGGCTATGTTGCCCAGACTGGTCTTGCACTCCTGGGCTCTGCCCCCCAAAGTGCCAGGCATGAGTCATCATGCTGGCCTACATTATTTTAAATATTTAATAGCTCTTTGCATTTCCATGATTGGAAATTGCTTGTTCATGTCCTTTGCACTGCTCCCAGCCATTATCCCCATTTTATATAAGAGGAAAGTGAAGTTCAGGAATCTTAACGTGGCTGTGGTCACAAAGTTCCTGGGATTCAAGCCACTGTAATCCGACCTCACAGCTCATGCTCAAACACTGCACTGTTTTGCCTTCTGTGGCCCCCATGTTTACTTACAAAACTATAAAGGTACTTTAAAAGTTTACTATAATAAAATTTCTGGCTGGGTACGTTCGCCCATGCCTGTAATCCCAGCACTTTGGGAGGCCGAGATGGATGGATCACCTGAGGTCAGGAGCTCAAGACCAGCCTGACCAACATGGAGAAACCCCATCTCTACTAAAAATACAAAAATTAGCCAGGAGTGGTGGCGGACACCTGTAATCCCAGCTACTTGGGAGGCTGAGGCAGAAGAATTGCTTGAACTCAGGAGGTGGAGGTTGCAGTGAGCTAAGATTGCACCACTGCACTCCAGCCTGGGCAACAAGAGAGAAAATCCATATAAATAAATAAATAAATAAATAAATAAATAAATAAATAAATAAATAAATAAAATTTCTA
>NW_016818070.1:44788-46856 GCF_001698545.2 Rhinopithecus bieti | reverse complement strand
TCCTGGGTTCACGCCATTCTCCTGCCTCAGCCTCCCGAGTAGCTGGAACTACAGGCGCCCACCACCACATGGACCTGGCTAAATTTTTTTGTTTTTTTAGTAGAGACGGGGTTTCACCATGTTAGCCAGGATGGTCTTGATCTCCTGACCTCGTGATCTAACCGCCTCAGCCTCCCAAAGTGCTGGGATTACAGACTTGAGCCACTGTGCCCGACCAGGAATCTGTATTTTTAATAAGCACCTCAGATAATTCTGGTTGTCAATCAGGTTTGGATTCAGGCCTACCCCCACTCCCTT
Organism: Rhinopithecus bieti; assembly: GCF_001698545.2. NCBI lineage: Eukaryota > Metazoa > Chordata > Mammalia > Primates > Cercopithecidae > Rhinopithecus > Rhinopithecus bieti. Next base: position 46,559 of record NW_016818070.1, on the reverse strand, counting down.
GCTGCCCCAGGTAACTGCAGCACCCTTCTTACTCCTTCCTGCGTGCTGCACCCCTTCTTAAAACATTGTGATATAGTAGATGGCTTCCAAAGATTGCCACAACACTCCTTCCCATCCTGAATGCCTTTTTCACCATGACTTTGCCACTCCTACTATCAAGAGATGGAGCCTCTTTCTTCCCCTTGAATCATGTCTGATCTTGTAGCCTGCTTTGACCAATGGAATGTGATGGAAATGGTGCTATGCCAGTTAAGTTCAAGGTCTAAGCCTTAAGAGACCTTGCAGCTTCCATTTCTGCTCTTTTAGAAGCTATGTGAAGGAGAAGCAAGGCACCCAGTCAAAGTCCTCCACCAAGGTCTTAGACGTGTGAATGAGGTCATCTAGGATCCTTCACTGCTTGTGGAGCCACCTCAGTTGACAACACATGGAGAGGGATCAAGCTGCCCCTACTAAGCCATCCTCAGATTCCCAACTGACAGAATTGTGAGCAATTAAATGGTACTTGTTTAAAGCCCCTAAATTTTGGAACTGATTGTTACCAGGTTATAATAACTAAAGCAAATGCTATTGCATTGCTTTCAGGATACATCCTTAGAGGGCTTGAAAGACCTGTGATGATGTGACCTCTGGTCACCTCTCTAAACTCACCTCCTGCTAAAGCTCCCCAGTCTAGGTAACCTTACCTGAGTCCCTAGGCTTCAGATGCTGTCATGGTTGTCCAAAATGTGTGGCCTTGATTAAGTGACCAAAACACTATTGGTTTTATTATTCTCATCTTTAACATAGGAATGATAATAGCCCTTTACTCATAAGGGTGTTGTGTGAATTCACTAAGATAATGCATGACAAACATTTAGGATAGCACCTAGCACATGGGCAGAACACAATAAAGGTCAGTAATAATAATAATTACTACACTATCTTGTAATTGTCTGTTTTTGTTTTGTTTGGTTTTCCCCTCTAGATTGCAAGCACTGTGTGGACAACAGGGACCATACCTTGTCCATTTTTGTATTCTCAGGGTCTAGTATAGTAGGTGTACTCAATAAATAACTGTTAAATACATGAATGAACGAATGAATCAGCAAGAGAGTAAACAAACAAACTTATTAGTGATGCGATATTGATGAACCGAACTGCTACACATTTGTATACTGGTATGATATCTTATTCTTTAAGAATAGAGCTTCAGGTATTCATTAGGTTCTCTCATTACAACAATGTGGTGAAGTTGTCTCGGGGTCCTGATTAGATAGGATCACAGGGCATGTTGAACCGGATTCTTTTTTATTCTATTTTATTTTATTTGAGATGGAGTCCCACTCTGTCTCCCAGGCTGCAGTGCAGTGGCACAATCTCAGCGCACTGCAACTTCCGCCTCCCAGGTTCAAGTGATTCTCCTGCCTCAACCTCCTGAGTAGCTGGGATTACAGGCACCCACTACCATGCCTGGCTAATTTTGTATTTTAGTAGAGACAGGGTTTCACCATGTTAGCCAGGCTGGTCTCGAATTCCTGACCTCAGGTAATCCACCCACCTCAGCCATTCAAAGTGCTGGGATTACAGGCATGAGCCACTGCGCCCAGCCTTTTTTAAATTTTTTAAATTTTTCATTTTTTTTTTTTTTTTTTTTTTTTTTTGAGACATAATCTCACTCTGTCACTCAGGCTGGAGTGCAGTGGTGTGATCTCAGCTCACTGCAATCTCCACTTCCCAGGTTCAAGCGATTCTCCTGCCTCAGCCTCCCAAGTAACTGGGACTACAGGCGTGT
>NW_016818070.1:38773-42976 GCF_001698545.2 Rhinopithecus bieti | reverse complement strand
GACCAGCCTGTACAATATGGTGAAATCTCATAGCTACTAAAAAAAAAAAAGTACAAAAAATTAGCCAGGCACGGTGGCGGGCGCCTGTAATCCTAGCTACTCAGGAGGCTGAGGCAGAAGAATCATTGAACCTGGGAGGTGGAGGTTGCAGTGAGCCGAGATCATGCCACTGCACTCCAGCCTGGGCTACAAGAGCGAAACTGTGAAGAAAGAGAAAGAAAGAAAGAAAGGAAGGAAGAAAGGAAGAAAGAAGGAAGGAAGGGAGGGAGGGAGGGAGGGAAGGAAGGAGGGAAGGAAGAGAGAAAGAACAGAAACTATGGAACTGAATGAACCTAATGAAACTACAGAACTATAGAACTGGTGGATTTCACCAGTTTTATATATGTTTACTTTGAGGGGAGAGTGTATAGTATAGATTCATGTAACCACCACCACAATCAGGACACAGAACTAGTCCATTGCTGCAAAGAAACTTCCTTTTGCTACCTCTTTATAATTATACCCTACCCCAGCCCCTGCCAACCATTAATCTGTTCTCATCACTAAAATTTTGTCATTTCAAGAGTGTCATATAAATTGAATATTTTAAGAAACAACACAGCAAATAGTCTTTTTTCACTCAGCATAATAACATGAGAAAACATGAGAAAAAACATAATCCCAGTTGTTACATATATCAATAATACATTCCTTATTCTGCCTGAGCAGTAGTCTACTGTATGGATGTACCAGTTTACCTATTTGCCCATTAAAGGGCATTTGGCTTGTTCAGAGTTTCTGACTATTACAAATAAAGCTACTATGAACATTGCTTATGGGTAATGCATCGTTTCTCTCTGGCTGCTTTCAAGACTTTTTCCTTTGTCATTACTTTTCAGAAATTTCATTATGATGTGTCTGACTGCGGATTCCTTTAGGTCTATCCTGTTAGGATTTGCTCAGCTTCTTGAATTTTTAGGTTTATGTCTTTTACTAAATTTTGTTATTGTCCCATAGGTCCCTGAGGCTCTGTTCATTATTTTCCAGTCTATTTTCTCTCTTATTCATATTGGGTAATTCCTATTGATCTATCTTTAAATCCACTGGTTCTTTCCTCTGTCATCTCCATTCTGTTATTGAGCTCATCAAGTGAGTTATTTCAGTTATTGTATAGCTCTACACTTCCCATTTGGTTCACTTTTATATCTTTTATTTCTTTGCGGAGGCTTTCTATTTTTTCATTAGTTTCAAGAATGTTCATGACTGCTTGTTGGAGCACTTTTATGATAGTTGCTTCGAAATTACTGTCAAATAATTCCAACACCTGTGGAATTACATCTCAATGTTGGCTAGTGTTGGTTTTCTTTTCTCATTCAAGCTGAGATTCTCATAATTCTTGATATGATGGGTCATTCTTATTATATCCTAGACAGTTTGAGTATTATTTTATGAGACTCTGGTTCTTATTCAAATCTATTATAGCAGGCAGTTAACCTTAGGTTAAGAACACGTATCTTGGTCTATGTATTAGTCCATTTTTACACTGCTGATAAAGACATACCCAAGACTGGGTAATTTATAAAGAAAAGGAGGTTTAATGGACTCACAGTTCCACATGGCATGGGAGGCCTCATAATCACGGCAGAAGGCAAAAGGCACGTCTTACATGACAGTGAGCAAGAGAGAATGAGAGCCAAGCAAAAAGGGAAATTCCTTATAAAACCATCAGATCTTGTGAGACTTATTCACTACCACAAGAACAGTATGGGGGAAACTGCCCCATGATTCAATTATCTCCCACCAGGCCCCTCCTACAACACATGGGAATTATGGTAGCTACAATTCAAGATGAGATTTGGGGGGACACAGCCAAAGCATATCAGCCTAGTTTTGTGGGCTGTGGTCCAAATACACATTTAGTTTTCAAAGGCTTTGCAGTACTATTTTGGTCTGCTCATGTGTGTGCTACCCACAGGTCAATCTGAAACCTGAGTGATGTTCCAGACCATTGTTCAGTCCTGAAGCTTTTTGTTGTGTTATTTCTAGTCAGTTTCACAGATGAGTTGTTCAGAGGTCTGCCCAGGATTTCATACACAGATTTTAAAGATCACTTTCTTTAGCTCCCTTTTCTCAGTAATCCTCTTTCCACTTTCTAGTTGGGAGAGAGAGGAGTGCGGCTTTACTTGTGATGTTCACCTGGAATAAGGCAGGTATAATCAAAATGTTTCTGTCCTGCTGAGCCACCCTTTTCCTGATTTTTTGGGCTTTTCTTGGGGCATTTTTTTGGTCTGTGCTCACTGACATTTCTGGAATGTGGGCTTCTCCAGGGAGCAGGCTATTGTATATAGGAGACAAAACAAAACAAACAAACAGGAAAGTCACCACTAGATTGTTTCTTAATTCTCAAGGTTCCCAATGATTCCACTTTTTTTTCTTCACATTTCAGAGTCTTCTGATGTGTGCTTTATCAAATTTGTATAGGCTTTTTGTATGTTTGTTTTGTTTTCGTTTTTGTGTTTTGAGATAGGGTCTCACTCTGTCGCCCAGGCTGGAGTGCAGTGGCACGATCTTGGCTCACTGCAAACTCCACCTCCTGGGCTCAAGAGATTCTCCTACCTTAGCCTCCCGAGTAGCTGGGACTACAGGCATGTGCCATCATGCCTGGCTATTTTTTGTATTTTTTTGTAGAGGTGGGGTTTTGCCATGTTGCCCAGGCTGGTCTCAAACTCCTGAGTTCAAGTGATCTGCCTGCCTCAGCCTCCCAAACAGCTGAGATTACAGATGTGAGCCACTCCCATTTTTTAAATTGATGAGAGTGATAGGGTGGAACATTCTACCCTATCACTCCCATCAATTTGAAAAAAACCCAGACAGCCAGTCTAGGTTTTTGGTTTTGGTCCTTCTTCATATTCCCCATGGCTCCCTCTTGAGAACTCTTATTTTTTCTGTAGCTGTGTTCATCTCTATCTAGTCTCATCAAATGCTGTGACTTTAATTGCCATTATAAGTAGCTCTCAAATAAATATCTTCAACTACTATGACCATTCTCCTGAACCCCAGACTCACATATTCAACCACCTTAGTTGTCTAGTAGACACCTCAAACTAAACACTTACAGTACCAAATTCAACTTTTCTGTTCAAACTTGCTCCTTCTTCATTCTTACTCATCTCAGTAAATAGAAACCTTGTTCTGCTAGGTGCTTAGATTATCTTTGATTCCTCTCTTTTTCTCATACCCCAATGTAATCCATCAGAACTTCTTGTTGGTACTACCTTCAAAATAAAACCGAAATCCAACCACTTCTCATCATTTCCATGGCTACCTTCCTGGTTCAACCTAATATCAACTCCTACTTGAATTAGTGGAATAGCATGCTAACTGGTTGCCCTGCTTTCTTTCTTGCCTTCCCTATATGCTGGTCTTTGCATCAAAGCAAGTCTTTTATGTGCAAATCAGATCATGTCACACCTCTGCTAAAAAATTCCTGAGTCAAACTCAGAGTCCTTATCATTCTCCTCCCTGATCTGGTGCTGCTACTCCTCTGCCTTGATCTCCTACCAGTTTACTTTTTGCCCATGTGCTCTATCCACACTGGCTTTTGTGCTGTTCTTAGACTATGCCAAACATTTCCTGCCTTTCAACCTTAATATTTGCTGTCTCTTCTTCTTGGAATGCACTTGTTCCAGATAGCCAAATAGCCTGGTCACTCATTGCCCTTAGGTTTCTGCTCAAATGACTCCTTATCAGAGAGGCCATCCCTGATCATTCCCTCTAAAATAGTACCCTTACCTGTCTCTCTTTCTTTGCCCTCATTTATCTTTCTCCTTAGCATTTGTCCCAGTGAGCTACTGTTGCCTAACAAGCCATCTCAAAACTTAGTGGTTTTAAACAACAACCATTTTACTCACAATTTTGTGGGACAGATGTTCAGGCATCTTGAGGCCGGGAGTGGTGGCTCATGCCTGTAATCCTAGCACTTTGGGAGGCTGAGGCAGCGGATCACCTGAGGTCAGGAGTTTGAGACCAGCCTGGCTAACATGACAAAACCCTGTCTCTACTAAAAATACAAAAATTAGCCAGGAGTGGTGGTGGGCACTTGTAATCCCAGCCACTAGGGAGGCTATGGCGAGAGAATCACTTGAACCCAGGAGGTGGAGGTTGCAGTGAGCCAAGATCAGGCCACTGCACTCCAGCCTGGGCAACAGAGTAAGACTCTGTCTC
>NW_016818070.1:22957-36443 GCF_001698545.2 Rhinopithecus bieti | reverse complement strand
AAAAAAAAAAAAAAAAGCTATGAGGTACTGAAAAGATATAGAGTGAGAAGGTAAATGGTAGTCAGATAGAAACAAGCAGACATGTGGAGAGTAGCTTAAGCGTAATAACAGTGGAGCACTAGGATGAAGAGCCACAAACACCTGCTGTCTCTCCTGTCATCTTAGATTCCTCCCACCCTAACCCCCAATAGAAGCCCAAGGCAAATGCTTCAATAATGTATTTGGAAGGAGCTTTCCCTATGCTCATAAACAATGCATGAAGGGACTTTTTTGTTATTATGATTATAATATTTAATCCAATAACATTTTCTGCTTATTTTCTAACACTGATAAGAACCATAAAAGAAGAAAAAAAACTTATCCTCTTGGTAGAATTCCAGGGAATAGGAAATGAACGGTACTATTGTACTACACATTTAGAAGATGAGTCAAATTAGATCCCCTACACTTCAAATCAACAAAGAGAAATATGGGGCAAAAATTAAACTTAGATTATTTTGATTATAAACAATCATATTAAGTTTGCTCAATTCTTCTCTTTTTCTGACTCAAGGTGACAATACACCAACAAAACTACAAAGGGAGAAAATATATTAAATACTTCTTTTCTAGATTCTATAAAGGGGGTTTTTCTGGTCACCCAGGAAAGGAATCTGGCTACTATCATAACTGCAATGCCAACTGAATGGAAGCCAAATAGAAACACTTTTGTATACGGAATATTGATTCACAGAAGAGCTGGCTCTAAACCGGGGTATGCTGATTTGGCTCCTTTTCCCTAAAATCTTCCTCCTTCTGCAGATTGACTTCAAAGAGGTTGGGACAGATTTGGCTATTAACAATCAATGACGGGCCGGGCATGGTAGCTCATGCCTGTAATCCCAGCACTTTGGGAGGCCGAGGTGGGCGGATTACTTGAGGTCAGGAGTTCAAGACCTGCCTGGCCAACATAGCAAAACCCCATCTCTGTTAAAAATACAAAAGTTAGCCAGGCATGGTGCTGGGAGCCTATAATGTCAGCTACTTGGGAGACTGAGGCAGGAGAATCACTTGAACCTGGGAGGTAGTGGCCGCAGTGAGCTGAGATCATGCCACTGCACTCCAGCCTGCTGGGAGACAGAGTGAGACTCCATCTCAAAAAAAATAAAAATAAAAATAAGTAAACGATGAGTCCTGGGGCTAGTCCACCCAAAACTTCTGGGTCTTGCCAGTCCAAATAACAACATATTCTGCCTTTTGCTGTTGTTCAAAATAAATCTACCAAGATTCAAAAGTTCAATAACATTTTTCAGACCTCAGTTTAGAAAACTGAGCAAGCCAAAAATCTCCATTTTACATCTACTAGAGAGTGCTTTAGTAAGATGAAACAGAAATAGCTAATTGACCAACATATAACAGAAGTTCAGGATTTTCTGAACTTGAAAAGGCAGAAGTGGAATAAGATAGTACCGTCAGTGAGTATAGACACACACACAAACCCCATCAATCCACTGTGAGAGAAAAGTATCTGGGCGGTTGGGGCAGTAATCACAGGCCTCCCATTGCCTCTTCCCCTTCTGAGACTGTGGGCAGGAAGGTAGGAAGGTGGGGAAAAGGAGGCTTCAGAGGCAATATAGGCATGGGCTGCTCCCCTCTCCCTACTTCTTTATACACTGGCCGTCAGGAGTGCATGTCATTGGCTTGTACCTGTAGTATCATCATCTATTATTTTCCCTTGTTCATTAGTTTGCTAGGGCTGCCATAACAGAATACCATAGGCTTGAGTGACTTAAACAACGGAAATTTATTTTCTTATGGTTCCAGAGGCTGGAAAGTCCAAGATCAAGGTGCCAGCAGGTTTGGGTGCTTCTAAGCCCTCTCTCCTTGGCTTGAAGATGGCCACCTTCTCACTGCGTCCTCATGGTCTTTCCTTTGTGTGTATGCATGTCTGTGTGTTACCTTCATCTTCTTATAAGGACACTGGTCAGACTGGATCGGGGTCCCACCCATGTGACCTCATTTTACCTCATTTTAAATGCCCTATCTCCAAATAATAGTCATATTCCAAGGCAGTTGGAGTTAGGACTTTCAAATATGAATTGGGGGGAGCACAATTCAGCCTATATATACCAACTTGCAAGAGTGTTTATTTTATTTCTTTTACTTCATTGTAATTATTTTTTAGAGACAGAATTGTACTTTGTCACCCAGTTTGGAGTGCAGTAGCATCATCACAGCTCACTGCCACCTCAAATTCCTGGGCTCAAGCAATCCTCCTACCTCAGTCTCCCAAGTAGCTGGGTCTACAGGCATATGCTACCATGCCCAGCTAATTTTTCACTTTTAGTAGAGACAAGGTCTTGCTATGTTGCCCAGGCTGGTCTCAAAATCCTGGGCTTAAGTGATTCCCCCACCTCAGCCTCCCAAAGTGCTGTAACTACAAGCATGAGCCACTGCACCCAGCCAGTGTGTTGATTTTATGCAAGAGGATGTCAGAAGCTTCCTGTCACGCCTTCTTGACTTCATACCAGTAGCCGCCCAACATTGTGGCAATGTTAGGAAAGTCATAACAGCTTTCCATTATTCTGAGGCAAGGATGTAAGAAACCTTTTTGTGGCTTGTCAAAGTTAGAACTCTCTTAATACTCCTTGGTGTGCAGCTCCCTGAGATGGATGGTTAGAGAATCTTGTCACTCTGGATCTGGGTGGCTCCAATTAAGATTTGCTGGAAGGAAAGGATGTCAATGATCCCAAAAAGGAACTTACTGGGAGGAAAGGAGAAATTGGGATGGGAAACCCCAGCCCAGCAATAGGGGGTAAGGGTTGATAAGGCTGACACTAGAGGCCTCCCAAGACAAAGCCATCCTGGCGTGGTGTTCCGGTAGAGGGGAGTTGCTCAGCATGCGAATGTGAACCACAGAGCCATAACCTTTGAGGCTATGGGAGTGACATCATCTAGGTCTGTAGGGGGACCCATCTGAACATGAGCATCCTTGCTGAGAGGACAAATGTCCATATGACTGGCCAGGACCAGGGTTCGAACGCCGCTCTGAGGACTGTTGGAAACAAGAGCAGTAGGGACTTTACTCCACTTTCTAGTTCTTGCTGGAGGCAGCCTGTGTAGTGGTTTAGAACAAGCTCAGAGCCATCTGCCAGGGATCAGAGCCCAGCTTACCCACTTACTATGTAACCTTAGGCAAGTTATTCTCTGGGTTTCAATTTCCTCATCTGCAAAACTGGGATAATAAGAGTCCCTCCTCATTGAGCGTTTAGGAGAACTAAATGATTTGATAACTTGGAATTGTGTTTGCCACATCAGGAGGTCAATAAATAGTAGTTTTTTCTTATTATTCTTGTGCTTGGTTTCAAAATTGTTATTAGGGAGAGGGACAGAGTAAGACTGCAGAACAGATGGCTCCACCAATTGTCTCCCCCTCCTCCTGCCACAAGGAAACTAATTTAACAACTATGAACACACAGAAAAGCACTTTCATAAAAAACAAAATCAGGTGAGCACTCACACTACTTGGTATTAACTTCATATCATTGAAAGAGGCACTGAAGAAGGTAGGAGACAGTTTTGCACTGCCAATGCCACCCCTTCCCCATCCCCTGGCAGTGGCCATGCAGCATAAAGAGAGAATCTGTGTGCTTGGGAGAGAGAGACCACAGCAATAGCGAGACATTGCATTGAACTCAGTGGTCCCCTGTCACAGCAGAAAGCCAAAACAGGCTGAAATCAGCTGATGCCCACTAACAGAAAGAATATTTAAACCAGCTCTAGCCAGAGGGGAAATGCCCATCTCAGCAGTTGGAACTTGAATTCTTTCAAGCCTCACCACTGTGGGCTAGAGTACTCTGGGGCCCTAAATAAACTGGAAAGGCAGTCGAGGCCACAAGAACTGCAACTCCTAAGCAAGTCCTAGTGCTGAACTGGGCTCAGAGCCGGGGAGGGGCGAGGCCCACAACCTACTGAGACAATAGCCAGGGTGGCCAAGGGAGTGCTTGTGCCACCCCCACTCCTACCCCAGGCTGCACAGCTCACAGCTCCAAAAGAGACCCCTTCCATCTGCTTGAGGAGAGGAGAGAGAAAAGAGGAGCTTGTACTTTGTCTTGCATCTTGGATACCAGTTTAGCCACAGTAGGATAGGGGACTGGTCAGGGTCACAAGGACCCCTTTCCAGGTCCTACCTCCCAGACAACATTTCTAGACACATCTTGGGCCAGAGGGGAACCTGCTGCCTTGAAGGAAGGACCCAGTCCTGGCAAGACCTGTCACCTGCTGACTAAAGAGCCCCTGGGCCCTGAATAATAAGCAGCAATGCCCAGGTTGTACACCATGAGCCTTGGGTGAGACTCTGAGACTTGCTGGTTTTAGGTGAGACTCAGTACATTCCCAGCTATGGTAGCTACAGGGAGAGACTCCTACTTGAGAAAAGTGGAGGGAAAAGGAAAGAGGACTTTGTCTTGCACCTTATGTACCATCTTGGCTACAGGGGGTAGAACACAAAGTGGGCTCTTACGGTCCCCAATTTCAGGCCTTGGCTCTTAGATGGCATTTCTGGACATGGCCTGGGCCAGAGGGGAGCCCACTACCCTGAAGGGTGAGTCCCAGTCCAGACAGCATTCACCAAGAGTTGACTGAAGAGCCCTTGGGCCTTAAGGAAGCATCAGCGTAGCTTGGCAGTACGCCCTGTGGGCCTGTGGTGATGGTGGCCATGAGGTGAGCCTCCTCTGCCTGTGGAAAGGGGAGAGAAGAGTGGGAAGGACTTCGTCTTGCAGTTTGAGTGCCAGCTCAGCCACAGTACACTAAAACACCAGGTAGATTTCTAAGGTTTTTGACTCCAGTCCCTGGCTCCCAGATAACACCTATGGACTTACCCAGGGCCTGGGGGAACTTACTGCCCAGAAGGAAAGGACACACGCCTGGCTGGCTTTGCCACCTGCTGATTGTAGAGCCTCAGGGCCTTGAGTGAACATAGATGGTAACCAGGTGGTGGTTACAGAGGGCCTTGGGCAAGACCCCGTGTTGTGCCAGCTTCAGGTCTGACCCAGAACAATTCCAGTGATGGTGGCCACAGGGGTGCTTGTGTCACCCCACCCCCAGCTGGAAGCAGCTCAGAACAGAGAGGGAGAGAGATAAATCTTCCAGATCTTATCTAAGAACATCAAGGGAGTACTTCTATGAGTCTGCAAGAACCACAGCATTTTTGGGCTAGGGGCATATCTCCTAATGCAGACACGGCTTAGATCACAACACCCAAGTCCTTTCAAATACCTGGACACCCTTCCCAAGAAGGACACGTAGAAACAAGCCCAGACTGCAAAGACTGTAATAAACACCTAATGCTTCAATGCCCAGACACAGACAAACATCCACAAACATCAGGACCATCCAGGAAAACATGACCTCACCAAATGAATGAAATAAGGAACCAGGGACCAATTCTAAGGAAACTCAGAGAATCAAGATAACACAGAGTAGGAATTCAGAATTCTACCAGATAAGTTTAACAAAGATATTGAAATAATTTAAAAGAATCAAGTAGAAATTCTGGAGCTGAAAAATGCAATTGGCATATTGAAGAATGCATCAGAGTCTTTTAATAGCAGAATTGATCAAGCAGAAGAAAGAATTAGTGAACTTGAAGACAGGCTGTATGAAAATACACAGTCAGAGGAGACAAAAGAAAAAAGAATGAAAAACAAAGATTCACACCTACAAGATCTAGAAAATAGCCTCAAAAGGGCAAATCTAAGAGCTACTGGCCTTAAAGAGGAGGTAGAGAAAGAGATAGGGATAGAGAATTTACCCAAAGGGATAATAACAGATAACATCCCAAACCTAGAGAAAGATATCAATATCCAAGTACAAGAAGGCTATAGAACACCAAGCAGATTTAACCCAAAGAAGACTACACCAAGGCATTTAATAGTCAGACTCCCAAAGGTCAAGGATAAAGGACCATAAAGGCAACAGGAAAAAAGAAACAACATAAATGGAGCTCCAATCCATCTGGAAGCAGACTTTTCAGTGGAAACCTTACAGGCCAGGAGAGAGTGACATGATATATTTAAAGTGCTGAGGGAAAAAAAACTTTTACCCTAGAATAGTATATCTGGTGAAAATATTCTTCAAACATGAAGGAGAAATAAAAACTTTCCCAGACAAACAAGAGCTGAGGGATTTTTATCAATGCCAGACCTGTCCTACAAGAAAAGCTAAAGGGAGTGTTTTGATCAAGAACAAAAGGATATTAGTGAGCAATAAGAGATCATCTTAAGGTAAAATCACTGGTAATATTTAATAGTAAGTACACAGAAAATACCATAACACTATAACTGTGGTATGTAAACTACTCTTATCCTAAGTAGAAAGACTAAATGATGAACCAATCAAAAGTAATAACTACAATAACTTTTCAAGACATAGACAGTATAATAAGATATAAATAGAAACAACAAAAGTTAAAAAATGAGGGGATGAAGTTGAACTGTAGAGTTTTGTTAGTTTTCTTTTGCTTGTTTGTTTATGCAAACAGTGTTGTTGTTATCAGGTTAAAATCATGGGTTATAAGATAGTATTTACAACCCTCATTGTAACCTCAAACCAAAACCATGCAATGAATACATAAAAAATAAAAAGCAGGAAACTGAATCATACCACCAAAGAAACTCACTTTCACTAAAAAGAAGGAAGGAAGGAAGGAAGGAAAGAGAAGGACCCAAAACAGCTAGAAAACAAATAACAAAATGGCAGGAGTAAATCCTTACTTATCAATAATAACATCGAATGTAAAGGACAAAACTATCCAATCAAAGGACATAGAGTGGCTGAATGGATTAAAAAACAAGACTCAATGATCTGTTGCCTACAAGAAACATGCTTCACCTATAAAGACACACATAGACTAAAAATAAAGGGATGGGAAAATATACTCCTTGCCAATGGAAACAAAAAAAGAGCAGGAGTTGCTGCACTTCTATCAGACAGAATACATATCAAGACAAAACTTGTAAGAAGAGAAAAAGATCACTATATAATGATAAAGGGGTCAATTCAGCAAGAGGATATAACAATTTTAAATATATATGCATCCAACAAAAAATCGTTAGAATAAGACCTAGCATTTGCTAGCACAACAGGGTGACTATAGTAAAAAATCATTTTTTTTGTTTTTTGAGATGGAGTCGCTCTTGTTGCTCAGGCTGGAGTGCAATGGCGTGATCTCAGCTCACTGCAACCTCCACCTCCCAGGTTCAAGTGATTCTCCTGCATCAGCTTCCCAAGTAGCTGGGATTACAGGCACACACCACCACACCTGGCTAACTTTTGTATTTTTAGTAGAGACAGGGTTTCACCATATTGGTCAGGCTGGTCTCGAGCTCCTGACCTCAGGTGATCCATCTGCCTCAGCCTCCCAAAGTGCTGGGATTACAGGCATGAACCACTGCGCCCAGCCAGGAATAAACATCTTTAAAGCTCTTTCTACATATTGCCAATTTGCTTTCCTGAAAGGTGGTACCTACTCGCTCCCTGACTCTTGCCAACACTTTGTTAATTTTAGTCTTCACATTTTCATTACTAGTGCGATTACATATATTAAATATTTTAGGTATTTAATAGTTCTTTGCATTTCCATGATTGTCAATTGCTTGTTCATGTCATTTGCCTATTTATTTGCTGCTCTTTTTAATCAAATCCCACCAATATAAAAACATTAAAGGACTGTGAGTGGAGGTAGGTTTGGGGGAAGAAAATAAGGGTGCTCTGGTTCTGAAAATTGGAGGACACACTCTGATTTTCCCCAGGAAAACTTTTCCACACTCTCTCTTCCCACAAGTTCTTGGCCTTTCTACCCACCTGGAGAGCAGGGGAAATGTATGTCAAGCACAAGGCAAGTCTAGGCCTGACAGACTCTACCAGCAAAGAAACAACAAGCACTTTTTAGATTCAGACAGTTTATTACTTACAAAGACAGTGAAAGGAAGGGTAGCCAAGGGTGTCAGCTCCCCATGGCCTTGGAGCAGGGCAACACTAAAACAAAGGGCCAAATGACTACAACACAAATGATATGACACCCTGTCACTGAGGGGCCCATTCCAGACTGCAGTGAAGTGATTTTATGACCTGCAGCTGTGCCCTAAGCGAGTGAGGCAGAAAGCTTCTTCATCAAAATCCAGAAGGCTGTAAGAAACTATGTTGGTCAGGCACAGTGGCTCATGCCTGTAATCACAGCACTTTGGGAGGCCAAGGCAGGTGGATCACTTGAGGCCAGGAGTTCAAGACCAGCCTGGCCAACATGGCAAAACCCTGTCTCTAGTAAAAATAAGAAAATTTGCCGGGCGTAGTGGCGGGTGCCTGTGATCCCAGCTACTCAGGAGACTGAGGCACGAGAATCACTTGAACCCAGGAGGCAGAGGCTGCAGTGAGCCAGGATCTCACCACTGCGCTCCAGCCTGGGCAACAGAGTGAGACTCTGTCTCAAAAAACAACAACAACAAAAAAAAAAATGAAAAACACTCAAACAAAAAAAGAAACTACCTGATGACAGCCTTCCAGGCTGATATCTTCCAGGGAAGATAGGGAGGTAAGTGGGAAACGGCTTTGTTGTAGCTCCTCACAAGCCTCCCATCCCCTAGTGTTCCAGAAAGATCACAAGGTGATCTGCCAAGAATTTGATTCAGCTGTGTCCTACGTGGATCCATGCAAGGTTATCAGAACACCGTGGTGGAGCCACTGCTGCATACGATGCAGGTAAAGAGTCTTGGAATTCTGTTATTTTATTTTGAGACAAGGTATCACTCTGTCACCCAGGCTGGAGTGCAGTGATGTGATCACTGCTCACTGTAGCCTCGACCTCCTGTGCTCAAGCAATCCTCCCACCTCAGCTTCCTGTGTAGCTGGGACCACGGGTGCACGCCACCATGCCTGGCTAATTCATTTTTTTATTATTTGTAGAGACAGGGACTCCCTATGTTGCCCAGACTGATCTTAAACTCCTGGGTTCAGGTGATCCTTTGGCCTCAGCCTCCCAAAGTGCTGGGATTACAGGCGTGAACCACTGTGCCCAGCCTGGAATTCTGTTTGGACCTTTTTTCAATTTAGGGAGTTTTGAGAAAACTTCATTTCTTTCTTTCATTTTTTCTTTTTTTCTTTTTCTTGAGACAGGGTCTCTCTCTGTTGCCCAGGCTGGAGTGCAGTGGCACGATCTTGGCTCACTGCAGTCTCTGCCTCCTGGGTTCAAGCCATTCTTCTGCCTCAGCCTCCAGAATAGCTGGGATTACAGGTGTACACCACCACACCAGGCTAATCTCTGTTTTGTTTGTTTGTTAGTTTTGAGATGGAGTTTCGCTCTGTCACCCAGGCTGGAGTGCAATGGCTCTATCTTGGCTCACTGCAACCTCTGCCTCCCAGGCTCAAGCAATTCTCCTACCTCAGCCTCCTGAGTAGCTGGAATTACAGGCACCCACCACCCTGCCCAGCTAAAGTTATTATTTTTAGTAGACACGGGTTTTCACCATGTTGGCCAGCCAGATTTTGAACTCCTGACCTCAAGTGATGCACCCGCCTCGGCCTCCCAAAGTGCTAGGATTACAGGTGTAAGCTACCATGCCTGGCCTGTACTTTATTTTTTATTAGAGATGGGGTTTCACCATGTTGGCCAGGCTGATCTCAAAATCCTGAGCTCAAGTGATCTGCCTGCCTCAGCCTCCCAAAGTGCTGGAATTACAGGCGTGAATCCCTGTGCCCAGCCTGATTTTTTTAATATGGTGAGAGATAAGGGTCTAGTTTCATTCTTCTGCATATGTCTATCCAATTTTCCCAGCACCATTTATTGAAGAGGCTGTCCTTTCCCCAATGTATGTTTTTGACACCTTTGTCAAAGATGACTTGGCTGTAAATGCATAGATTTATCTCTGGGTTCTCTATTCTGTTCTATTGGTCTATGTGTCTGTTTTTATGCCAGTGCCATACTGTTTTGGTTTCTATAGCTTTGTAGGAAATTTGGATGTCAGGTAGTGTGATATCTCCAGCTTTGTTCTTTTTGCTTAATGTCACTTTGGTTATTTTGGATCTTTTGTGGCTTCATATGAATTTGGGGATTTTTTTCCTATTTTGTGAAAATGTCATTGGTATTTTCATAGGGATTGCACTGAATCTGTAGATTGTTTTGGGTAGTACAATCACTTCACAATACTAATTCTTTCAATCCATGAATATGGGATGTTTTTCCATGTTTTGGTGTCCTCTTCAATTTCTTTCATCAGTGTTTTGTAGTTTTCATTGTATAGATCTTTCTCTGCTTTGGTTAAATTTATTCCTGTTTTTTTGTAGCTATGGTAGAGATTGCTTTTTTAGCTCTTTTCAAAAGTTCATTATTGGTATATAAAATGCTACTGATTTTGTATGTTGATTTCATATCCTGCAACTTTACTGAATTTGCTCCCTTTTTTTTTTTGAGACAGGGTCTCGCTCTGTCACCCAGGCTGGAATGCAATGGTGCCATCTTCTCGGCTCACTGCAACCTCTGCATCCTGGGCTCAAATGATCGTCCTTCCTTAGCCTCCCAAGTAGCTGGGACTACAGGCATGTGCCACCATGTCTGGCTAATTTTTGCAATTTTTTGTAGAGACACGGTTTTGCCATGTTGCCCAGGCTGGTCTTGAACTCCTGGACTCAAGTGATCCAGGCGTCTCAGCCTCCCAAAGTGCTGGGATTACAAGCATCAGCCACTGCACCTGACCTTGAATTTGTTCTAAGAATCAGTTCCAAGCTTTTTTTTGGTGGAGTCTTTAGGTTTTTCTGTATATAAGATCATGTCGTCTGCAAAGAGGGACAATCTGACTTTCCTTTTCCAATTTGAATTCCCTTTATTTCTTTCTCTTGCCAAACTTTTAAGAGTTTGACCAAATTTGTGCCTCTGGTCATCTGAATACCTGATTGTGTAGTTGTCTCTGCTTATTACTAACAAGTCAGTACAGGTTACATTAGGAATTATGTTTTATGTACATCTGGCCCCATTAGCTAATTTTTTTTATGCTGCTCCTTGTGGAGCAGGGCTACCCCATAGGCAGTGTGCCCAGAGTAGTATTAATAGCTAATTTTTTATTGGCTTTCATGAGCTTGCACCTGTTGGTTTTCTGTTCCCATTGAGGTTTTAATAAGTTGTGGCAGATTGGCAGCACTGCTAGGAGAATATGGTCTTCTTAGTCCTTTGTCTGTATAATGTGCTGTCATGTAGACATTTGAAGTCAATCGGTATATGAAAAACAGGTAGCCTTTGTGAATGTAGATCCTGACTCTTCAAGAGATAATATTCTGTATACCTCTGGACAGGTAATTTTATAACATAGTTTTTGAAATGTAAACTTGAGAGCCCTTTGCTTGTATGGGTCCTGTACACACCTCAGGAAAGGCCCTGGAAATTTTACATTAGTAATCAGTGTTATTTTTCTTCAGAGGACCCAATCCACATTGTACAGACTTTAGAGCCTACAAATCCTGAAATTCTCCCTGGCTTAGAGTGAATTATTATTTATTAGGTGCCGTTCTGAGCATTGTGATAATTAGGGAATGTATGAAAGAAGTGATAAAAGCTGGGCACAGTGGCTCATGCCTGTAATCCAAGCACTTTGGGAGGCCGAGGCGGGTGGATCACCTGAGGTCAGGAGTTCAAGACCAGCCTGACCAACATGGAGAAACCCCATCTCTACTAAAAATACAAAATTAGCCAGGCGTGGTGGCACATGCCTGTAACCTAGCTACTCGGGAGGCTGAGGCAGGAGAATCGCTTGAACCTGGGAGGCGGAGTTTGCAGTGAGCTGAGATCAAGCCATTGTGCTCCAGCCTGGGCAACAAGAGTGAAACTCAGTCTAAAAAGAAAAAAAAAAAAAAAGAAAGAAAAAAGAAAGAAGGAAGGAAGGAAGGAAGGAAGGAAGGAAGAAAGAAAGAAAGAAAGAAAGAAAGAAAGAAAGAAAGAAAGAAAGAAAGAAAGAAAGAAAGATGTCTTCCTTCCTAATTCACTTTCTTATCCTGAATGTAAGAAATCTAAGAACATACTGTGCAGCTGGGTGTATGTGGTGGGGGAGGTGAGGAAGTGGGAATTAGACCAAGCCTAGCAGAGCATCTCTGAAGGAAGATTTTATCTAGAATTACCCCTAACTTTTCTTCACTTTGTTCAAAACCAGGGGAGAGGAAGAGTGAAAAGTAGGAAAGAGATCCTACTCTTATAAATCCAGGGACTGTTGGGACTGCTTAGGTATTGGCCATCTATATGATATTAACCATTTTCTTCTGTAAGATTTAGGAAATGTTATTCTTTTACTGACACTTTTTTCTTGTGGCATCAGTTATCTTGCCCAAATCTTTTTTCACTATTTTGAAATTATTTTTAAAATATATAAATGTTGATGAGTAGCAATTATGTGAGTTGGGATCTTCTAAATGTCAGACTGACAGTCTGGCAAACATAAGAAGAAGAAACTAGGCTGGGCGTGGTGGCTCACGCCTGTAATCCCAGCACTTTGGGAGGCCGAGGCGGATTGATCACCTGAGGTCAGAAGTTCGAGACTAGCCTGGCCAACATGGCAAAACCCCATCTCTACTAAAAAGACAAAAATTAGCCAGGCATGGTGGTGGGCGCCCACAATTCCAGCTACTCAGGAGGCTGAGGCAGGAGAATGTCTTGAACTCGGGAAGCGGAGGTTGTAGTGAGCTGAGATCACAGCACTGCACTCCAGTCTGGGTGACAGAGCCAGACTCCGTTAAAAAAGGAGGAGGAGGAGGAGGAGGAGGAAACTAGCACTAGCCCTATATCTCTTATTTAGCTTGGATGAAATGGGAAGTAGTTCTAATAAAATCCCAAGGATGAAAACAGATTTTCTAACATACTCTAATTAACTCTGTAGTTTTAATTTGCTCAGAGTTTGTCCCTTTCCTGAAAAGTATTAAAAGGAATGCTTAGAACATGGGAAAACTGGGCTGGGCACAGTGGCTCACACCTGTAATCCCAGCACTTTGGAAGGCCAAGGCAGGCGGATCACTTGAGATCAGGAGTTCGAGACCAGCCTGGCCAACATGGTGAAATTCTGTCTCTACTAAAAATACAAAAGAAAATTAGCCAGGCATCGTGGTGGGAGCCTGTAATCCTAGATATTCGGGAGGCTGAGGAGGGAGAATCGCTTGAACCCAGGAGGTGGAGGTTGCAGTGAGCTGAGATTGCACCACTGTATTCCAGCCTGGGCAAAAGAGTGAGACCCTAGCTCAGAAAAAAAAAGAAAGAGAGAGGGAGGGAGGGAGGGAGGAAGGAAGGAAGGAAAAGAGAGAGAGAGAGAAGGAGGAAAGAAAGGAAGGAGAGAAAGAAAGAAAGAAGGAAAGAAAGAAGGGAAGAAAGAAAGAAAGAAAAGAAAATGGGAATTCTGCTAGGACAAGAAAAAAAGATATTTGTAAGTCCAGAAGCTATCTTTTTTTTTTTTTTTTTTTTTTTTTTTTTTTTTTTTTTTTT
>NW_016818070.1:4288-21771 GCF_001698545.2 Rhinopithecus bieti | reverse complement strand
TTTTTTCTGAGATGGAGCCTCGTTCTGTCATCCAGTCTGGAGTGCTGTGATGCGATCTCAGTCCACTGTAACCTCCGCCTCCTGGGTTCAAGTGATTCTCCTGCCTCAGCCTCCCGAGTAGCTGGAACTACAGGCACGTGCCACCATGCCCAGCTAATTTTTGTATTTTTAGTAGAGAAGAGGTTTCACCATGTTGGCCAGGATGATGTCGATCTCCTGACCTCGTGAACCGCCTGCCTCGGCCTGCCAAAGTGCTGGGATTGCAGGTGTGAGCCACCGTATCCAGCTGAAACTATCTTTTAAAAATAGTCTCCATTGGGTAGGCCAGATGCGGTGGCTCATGCCTGTTATCCCAGCACTTTGGGAGGCCGAGGCAGGTGGATCTTGCTTGAGCTCAGGAGTTCGAGACCAACCTGGGCAACACGGTGAAAAACTGTCTCTACTAAAAATAAAAAATTAGCCGGGCGTGGTGACGCATGCCTGTAATGCCACCTACTTGGGAGACTGAGGCACAAGAATTGCTTGAACCCAGGAATCAGAGGCTGCAGTGAACTGAGATCATTCCACTGCACTCCAGCCTGAGTGGGACTCTGTCTTAAAAAAAAAAAAAAAGCCAGGTGCGGTGGCTCATGTCTGTAATTCCAGCATTTTGGGACGCCGAAGTAGGCGGATCACGAGGTCAAGAGATCGAGACCATCCTGGCCAACATGGTGAAACCCCGTCTCTACTAAAAATACAGAAATTAGCTGGGCATGATGGCGGGTGCCTGTAGTCTCAGCTACCAGGGAGGCTGAGACAGGAGAATCACTTGAACCCGGGAGACAGAGATTGCAGTCAGGCGAGATCGTGCCACTGCACTCCAGCCTGGTGACAGAGTGAGACTCTGTCTCAACAACAACAAAAAAAAGTCTCCATTGGAACTGCTTTGATGTAAAAAGTTACTAGAATTTATAATTTTCTGCTGCTAAGACCATTTACTTCTGAGAAGCCTTTCTTGACTCTTCTATCCTCCCCACCCCTGTTTGAGTTAGAAGTCTGTTTCCCCTGTTTTTCCTCTTTTGTACTAACTACCAACTCTCTGTTATATCTTTACTATAAAATTGTACTGTGATCATTTACTTTCTGGACTATATTTTCCACTAAACTGACAGTTTGATGCTTTTTCATTTCATTACCTAGCACAGTACCTAACACACTGGGATATTCATGAACTTTTTAAATAAGAATGAATGATAGTGCTGTCAGACAGCCCAGTATGATATCACAGTTTATGAGTTGACATGTACACGGGAGGGTAGAGTCACTGATTAGTAATAGAAAGAAGGAAAAAACACACAGAATTCAATAAATGTTACAGTCACGTACTCAGAAAGCTGACTAGGAAGTCAGATCATTGACGGACAATTTTTTTTACTTTGCCTAAATTAAGACTTTTACCAACAACAGTGAATAAGATACCTCATGGTATGAAAATATATATAGTCTTTATAAACTGATTATACACAATTTTCAATGCTTTTAAAATAATTGGAACTGGTCAATAAGATAGTGAAAGAAAATTGATAAGAATTATTTAAAAGTTAAGTGTGAGAGGATCACTTGACACCAGGAGTTTGAGACCAACCTGGGCAACACAGCGAGACCCTGTCTCTAGAAAAAAAAAGATTAAAAATAATTAGCCCCTGTTTCTAAAAAATTTAACGAATAATTAGCTGGGCATAGTGTTGCACACATGTAGTTTCAGTTACTTGGGAGGTTGAGTTGGGAAGATCGCTTGAGTCCAGGAGTTAAGAAAGTGCGGTGATCTCAAGATCCCATCTCCAAAAAAACACAAACAAACAAACAAAAAGTAAAGAAAAAAAATAAAGCGGGAGAAGAAATGTTGACTCAAAAACTTAAGAAAAGGGGGCCAGGTGTGGTGAGTCATGCCTGTAATCCCAGCACTTTGGGAGGCTGAGACAGGATTGCTGAGCCCAGGAGTTTGAGACCACCCTGGGCAACATAGTGCGCCCCTGTCTCCACGAAAATTTGAAAATTAGCCAGGTGTGGCTAGGCACTGTGGCTCATGCTGTAATCCCAGCACTTTGGGAGCCCAAGGTGGGTGGATTGCTTGAGTCCAGGAGTTCGAGACCAGCCTGGGCAATATGGCAAAACCCCATCTCTACAAAAAGTACAAAAATTAGTCTGGCATGGTGGCACGTGCCTGTAGTCCCAGCTACTTGGGAGGCTGAGGTTGGAGGATCATTTGAGTCCAGGAGACAGAGGTTGCAGCGAGCCAAGATTGTGCCACTGCACTCCAGCCTGGGCAACAAAGTGAGACCCTGTCTCAAAAAAGAAAAAAAAAATTAGCCAGGTGGGGTGGCAGGCACCTATGGTTTTAGCTACTCATGAGGCTGAGATGGGAGGATCGCTTAAGCCCAGGAGGTCGAGGCTGCAGTAAGCCATGATTGCACCACTGCACTTTAGCCTGGGTGACAGAGTGAGACCCTGTTTAAATAAAATAAAATAAAAAATAAAAAACTTATGAAAAGGGGAAAAAGTGATCTGCCTATATGTATTTTTAAACCTTCCAATCCTCTTCATCAGTATATGAATTGAACAGATTTGACTCTTGCCATGGAGACTAGCCACAGAGATGACACCTCAAATATCTGCACCTTCCAGTATCCATGTCCCTTGTTTTGTGTCCTCCGTTAGTGAGTCAGGGCCAGGCCTGTGTGACCAATGGAATCCAGCGAAGTGATGTTGCATGGCTTCTGAGGCTACACCATAAGAAGCCTTACAGCTTCCATGTTGGTCTCATGGAACACTCACTCTTGGAGCCCTGAGCACAATATATAGAGTTCAACTACCCTAAAGCCACCTTGCAGGAGAGACTGGGTGGAGAGCCTCTGAGATTTCGTGTAGAATGATTCTTGACCAGCACCCCAGCCATTTGAGTCATCCCAGCTGAGGCTCCAGATGTACTATGGAACAGAACTGAGTTGTCCCCACCAAGCCCTGCCTAAAATGCAGGTTCATGAGTAAAAGAAACATTAATTGTTGCTTTAAGCGTTCACGTTTCAGGCGGTTTGTTATGCAGCAATAGACGACTGAAACAGTCCTCCTTCACTTGATGTGAAGTATTTCCTTAGGTGAGTGCAGAGTGAGCAAGGGTATGTCAGGTCAACTCAAACATAGGGAATTTTCCAGCCATCATTGCTGGGGTAACTGACTTTATTCATGCTGCAGAGATACACTGCTTCAGGACTGTCTTTTTGTTGTTGTTGTCGTTTTTCAGATGGGGTCTCACTCTGTCGCCCAGGCTGGAGTGCAGTGGTGCGATCTCGGCTCATTACAGCCTCTGCCTCCCGGGTTCAAGCAATTCTCCCACCTCAGCCTCCCGAGTAGCTGGGATCACAGGGGTGTGCCACCACGCCTGGCTAATTTTTGTAGTTTTAGTAGAGATGGGGTTTCACCATGTTGGCCAGGCTGGTCTCGAACTCCTGACCTCAGGTGATCCACCTGCCTTGGCCTCCCAAGGTGCTGGGATTACAGGCGTAAGCCACTGCGCCCGGCTGGGACTGTCTTCTGAGAAGTAACTGTATCACTTCTGTGGTCAAGACTCAGGGGACCCAGAGCCATCTCTGGAGCTTGTGGCCAGGTGTAAACCCACAACTCAACATTTTAATATAGATGAATATATATACATTAAGCTGAACATGAAGGGCAGCCTTCTATAGAAAAGAAATCACAAGAATATAAATAGCAGGAGAAGTACCAGCAGAAGAAGCAACCAACTTCTGCCTGAACTCTGCAGAGTTAGCGTTCCCTTTTCAGGACCTGCTTCCCACCCATATTTGTAACACGCATGTTTGGAATTCATCCCTGCAGCTGCAGCAATGGGACCAGGGGTGCACACCAACCTAGTGTCAATCTGTTATTGACTGGCCAGCGATGTATATGATTATCTCCCTTGAGAGTCTGAAACTGTAGAATGCCCTTGTACAGAAAGGCCATGAGGAATTAGGGTGGGATAGCTGTTGTCAGCCATGTAAATGCTGATGAGTAAGTAGAGAGCTGGTTTGCAAAAATAAGTAGTGATGAGAATTCATGGGGCAGGTGAAAAGAGAGGGGACAGAAAAGAAAGAAAGAATAAGAGAGAGAGAAAAAAGGATGAGATAGCACTAGTACTAGCTCTATTCATTAGCTTTCTAGTCCCCAGTTCTTAATATTTAATTTAATTTTCTTTTGTAATTTTGTTTTGGTCAAGAGTGATGGTAGGATGGGAATGAACAGAAAAGGGACTTAATCTTCACTTTTAAGGGTCCCTGAAAAGATCACTGTTGGATACAGGTTTTATTGTAGGTTTGAGTTTTTCTCTTTAATGAATACTTCAAAACAGTGAGAGTTTCAGAGGTTGTTTCTCTAAAGTTAGTTTTGTTATATTGTTTGTTCATTAAGAGGAATAGCATCACTGTGAGACAGAGCTTCCATAGGCCTCAGAAGGCCAAGGCAGATACTTCTTTATTTCAGATGAATAGAGAGGAACAAACTTAAGGCAGGAGGAGGCACTGGGAAACACAGGCTCTGGGTTTTTCCAATCCCTGCTCAGCCACTCTCATCGTGACCACAGATTCATCCCTTCACCTCTCTGGATCTCTGCTCCCTCTGCTACACTACGTGGTGGTCATAGTTATATATTTATATCCGGTCACAGATATTTTATAATCATAGACCTTAGATTATAAATACAATCATAGATTATAAAATATCGAATGAGGGTCTTATCCAAAAACATCTTCACATAAAACTTTCATCTCACCCTGAAGGAGAAAAAGTGTGCACTGGGTCAAGACTCTATTGCCTAAGATCTGGAACTTAAATTTGCAATAATTTCTAATACTTAATCACATGTACTTTTCTTCCCGATTGTGCAGTAAAGGACGGGAAGTAAAAAGGGGAACATTCTTTATGTTTAAATTAAGTCGGCCAGGCACAGTGGCTTACGCCTGTAATCCCAACACTTTGGGAGGCTGAGGTGGGTGGATCACCTGAGGTCAGGAGATTGAGACCAGCCTGAGCAACAGAGTGAAACCCAGTCTCTACTAAAAATACCAAAATTAGCCGGGTGTGGTTGCGTGTGCCTGTAGCCCCAGCTACTCGGGAGGCTGAGGCAGGAGACTTGCTTGCATCTGGGTGGTGGAGGTTGCAGTGAGCGGAGATCACGCCATTGCACTCCAACCTGGGTGACAGAGCCAGACTCCATTTCAAAAAAAAAAAAAAAGTCAAAGGCTCATTTAGGATACAAACTAGACGTGAATAAGTATGGGAAATTTAAATGATAACCAAATTTGAACCTGAAGTGATAAGCATTTGATGTCCTACTGAGATGTCAAAATACTGTTTCTCAGAGAAACTGACTTACCTTTCTTTTCTATTACATAGGCAATGCATGTGTATTGCAGTAAAATTTGATCCAAGTATAGCAAATGTTAATATTTAGCGTATATATTTTTAAATATATTCTGACAAACCCTATGCTATTTGCTTAGAACAGATCTGATTGTTCATATGCAATGCTTATGTCCTCAATGAGGCTATAAACTCCATGGGGAGAACCCCTTTACCATAAATCCACATGCCTCCCACCCCCACAGTTCGGTCACTTTCTTTGGGAAGGGATGGGGGAAAGTTTATAAATGCTTCCTTCAGTAACACCCATGCATGCATTCATTCATTCATTTGACAAACTTTGTATTGAGCACCTAGTATGGACTTGGGCCAGGTGCAGGGGATTCAAAGGTACATCCCTCCCCCCAGTTTTCCTCACCCCTGGTTTTTTTTGTTTGTTTGTTTGTTTTGTTTTGTTTTCTTTGAGACGGAGTCTCGCTCTGTAGCCCAGGCTGGAGTGCAGTGGCATGATCTCAGCTCCCTGCAACTTCCACCTCCTGGGTTCAAGCTATTCTCCTGCCTCAGCCTTCCGAGTAGATGGGACTACGGGCGCCCACCACCACGCCTGGATAATTTTTGTATTTTTAGTAGAGACGGGGTTTCACCATATTGGCCAGGCTGGTCTCGAACTCTTGACCTTGTGATCCGCCCGCCTCGGCCTCCCAAAGTGCTGGGATTACAGGCCTGAGCCACCGTGCCAGGCCCCTAACCTGATTTTTTTTTTTTTTTTTTTTTGAGACAGAGTCTCCGTCTGTCGCCCAGGCTGGAGTGCAGCGGCGCCATTTTGATTCACTGCAACCTCCACCTCCTGGGTTCAAGCGATTCTCCTGCCTCAGTCTCCCGGAGTAGCTGGGACTACAGGCGCGCGCCACCATGCCCGGCTAATTTTGTATTTTGGTAGAGGCCGGGGTTTTCACCAGACTGGGGTTCGTCCACATGTTGGGCAGGATGGTCCTGGGTCTCCTGACCCTCGTGATCCTACCGCCCTTGCGCCTCCCAAAGTACTGGGATTACAGCGTGAGCCCCACCTCGCCCGGCCCTAACATCCCCTTTATGACATACCCTTTAGGCCAGGTCGGTGGCCTCATGCCTGTAATCCCAGCACTTTGGGAGGCCGAGGCTGGCGGATCACCTGAGATCAGAAGTTCAAGACCACCCTGGACAACATGGTGAAACCCCATCTCTACTAAAAATATAAAAATTAGCCAGGCGTGGTGGCAGGCGCCTGTAGTCCCATCTACTCGGAAGGCTGAGGCAGGAGAATCACTTGAACCAGGGAAGTGGAGGTTGCAGTGAGCCGAGATGGCGCCACTACACTCCAGCCTGGGCGACAAGAGCAAAAACTCCGTTAAAAAAAAAAAAAAAAAAAAAAAAAAGACATACCTTTTTGATCTCAGGAAAGTCACAATTCCAATAGGGAAACAATACACAATTAACTATTTCACTATGTACTTGTGCAATTTTAGAGTCATATGTGAAAGCCTTAAGAAAACACAGAAGCAGCCTGGGTGCGGTGGCTCCTGCCTGTAATCCCAGCACTTTGAGAGGCTGAGGCAGGATGATCGCTTGGGCCCAGGAGTTCAAGACCAGCCTGGGCGACATAGCAAGACCCCATTTCTACAAAAGTTAAAAAAAAAAAAATAGATGGGCATGGTGGTGCTTGCTTACAGTTCCAGCTACTCAGAAGGGAGGCTGAGGCAGGAGGATCGCTTGAGCCCAGGAAGACAAGGTTGCAAGGTTGCAGTGAGTTATGATTGTGTCATCGCAGCCTGAGTGACATAATGAGACCCTGTGAAAGAAAGAAAGAAAGAAAGAAAGAAAGAAAGAAAGAAAGAAAGAAAGAAAGAAAGAAAGAAAGAGCACAGAAGAGGATTGGGAGGTTATGGGGTACAATTCTTGAGGGGGTGACCCTGGCCAGGCGATGAGAGGGCGGTAGGAAGGGTGATGAGGGGACAAGAGGATTTAGTAATACAAATTTCAGGGTCTTCTTGTGTCAGCGGGAGTTTCTGTTCCCTCACAACGTTCCTCATACGATAAATCTAATGTTCAACTGGAGACCTCTCCCGCGCCTCGAATTTGCAAATTTATGAATCAGAGGCAAAAAAACCCGAATGCCGAGCCTGGCCTCCCACCAGCCAGAGAGCCCACCAAGTCCCAGGAGGGGCGGGGCCGAGGGCGGGCCGGGTCAGGCTGTGGGCTGGGTTGCCCGTGCTTGCGCCATAGCCGGCCCGCCCCGCCCCTAGGGGCTGTCGCAGGAGCCAGGCGTGGATTGGTGTGTGAGTACGTAGGCCTCTCTTCATAGGCCGCGCAGGATTGCTCGAGAGGCTTTGATTGGCTCAACAGACGTTAGTGTTCATTGGTTGCGCTGGGTCGTCAGGGCGACGAAAAAGGGGAAGGGGTGCTGGGCCTGGCGGGCAAACTAAGGCTGCGGACTCTTGGGCGGTTCCGCGGGGCGTAGTCCGGAGAGCTGCGGGGCCGGGGTGCCCAGGGTTCACGCCACACTCTAGGAGGTACCTGAGCGAGTGAGCTGGCCAGCGAACTCCGCGGGCTGGGACCATGGGCTGCTTCTTCTCCAAGAGACGGAAGGCTGACAAGGAGTCGCGGCCCGAGAACGAGGAGGAGCGGCCAAAGCAGTACAGCTGGGATCAGCGCGAGAAGGTAATGAAAGTCGTGTAGCCGCTGTCTCAGCCTCCCTGAGCCGCTCCGCCGGGGTCCCTTACGGCCCGGGACCGCTGAGTGGGCCGACCCAACAGCTGCCGCACTCTCTTGAACGCGAATAGCTGAAGTCGGGGTGCAAGACTTTTTTGGGGAGCGGGGGCGTAAAGTACAGCGCTAGAGAGGGCGCCCAGAGGGCTGTGGAGCTCCGGAAGGAGCTTTAGGAGTTTGTTGTCCTGGTAGACAGACTCCCCCGGGAGCTTTCTCTGGCTCCAAACCCTGCCTTGCTCTGACTTCCTGTCGGAGATGATCGATTCGAGAGAGGGAAAGAACCGAGAACGCCCTGAATCTCAAATCACCTCGTTTCACCCACCGGCAGCGTCAAGCGGGGTTTTGTCCAGTCGTCGAGTTACGTATATGGGACTGATTCTCATCTCTTCCGGGGCTTAATGTTCTGTGGCTGTTTTCTCTTTTGTCTGCCCTCCCCGGCATCTCTTTGGTGCCTCATGATATATTTCACTGCTGAATTTTCTCAATTACCAAGTGGACTGTTTAATGTACAGCTTTACTGTTCCTCCTCTTCCAGTTATCCGGAAGAAATAATGAATATCGCATCAGTCTTGGAATGTGTATTAAGACTGTAAGGTGAAAATAAGCGGCATAAACCGGGCAGTATTTTACTGCTGGTTTAAATGAATGAAAACTCCCTTATTTTTATTTTTGTATATAGCCAGAAACCAAAAAACTTTGAAAACCTCCATTAGTCTTACACAAAACACACTCGGTCATACATTTCATAATAGTTCCTCTTTCTACATAGTTCTCCATTTGTGCTTACTGAACTACTTTGATGGACTTATCAATTATTTCTCCCAAACAAAATGAGAGATTTTTCAAATGAGTATTATAAGCAGTTAACTCCTTGCTTACGGCAACATGTCTTTACCCAAGAATACTTTATAATAAGTGTATTAACGTTTTGGAATCACAGACCTTTCTGCGTGATTTCCAAACCCCAGCAGAACGTATTCAGGTAAGCGCTGGTCTCTAAGAGTCAGAGTTAAGAAATTGAAAGCTTTTTGCAGCTTTTCTCAGCCCTGTCTTTCTGCCCCTACTTCTCATACACACCCTTCTTGGGTCACATGGTACATTTATTCTCTCTTAGTCATACTCGATAGTAGCATTTTATAATGTAGGGGAAGAATGTACTATGCTTTCTATTTCACAAGAAGATCGCACCTGCCATTTAAAGTTATTTGATGGGCGATTTTTAAAAGATAACATTTTCCTCAGCCTTTGGATTTCTAACAATGTTCTCTTAGCTTGAACTGTCTGCCATAGAGAAAGTTGTGTATTTCATTTTTATTTTAGTTTTTTCTTTTGAACTCAGGCTAAATCTAAACTAAATAAAATGCCTTTATGTTTTATTTATAGTAGTCTTGGCTGCCTATGACTCATTGTTTCACAATAAATTGTTTTACAGTTAGCGTTTATTAACATAATATTCAGGTTAGTCGGGATTTCTCATGTTAATCCTTCTTTTATATAAGTGTGTGTGTCTTGTGGTTTTTTTTCTTCTTTTGCCTATTGGCTAAGTAAATGCATTGAGAAATACAATATTGGACACCAACGTCTAAGCTTTTTCCCCACAAATGAGTGTGTAGTAAACTTTCAATTATAGAAACTGTTTTGAGCTTACAGAGAACATTTTTTTTTGAGAACACTACTAAGTTCTGTAGTTGCAGAGATGTAAGAGATGTTATTGGATATATAAAATAAGCTCATGCTTCTGAGTGTATAATAAAAGTTAAAATCTTGATCAACTCAGCCAATCAAAATGAGAATTTCTAACCAAATGAGCATTATATTCTGAAAAAAAAAAAAACCCGGTTTTAAAATCTTTTGGACTGTTAAAAAGAGAATTACCAGCTTACATTTTGAGACAATGCAGATACCACATTTCCCAACATAGCTTTATCTTTTTGGATTTTTTTTTCTTTTGGAATTACTAGGAATTCTTTCTAAGGTGCCTCATTTATGATAGCTTGTTAAATTTTATACAATTTAAAATATTTTTTTCTAGGGCCAGGCATGGTGACTCATGCCTGTAATCCCAGGACTTTGGGAGGCCGAGGCTGGTGGCTCTCTTGAGCCCAGGAGTTCCAGCCCAGCCTGGGCAATATGGCGAAACCTCATTCCTACTAAAAGTACAAAAATTAGTAGGGCATAGTGGCGCACACCCGTAGTCCCAGCTACTCAGGAGGCTGAGGTGGTAGGATCACCTGAGCCGGAGACTTAGGGGCTGCAGTGAGCCATGATCAGGCCACTGCCCTCCAGCCTGGGCAACAGAGTGAGACCCTGTTTCCAAAAATAAATAAATAAATAAAATATTTTTTCCTAGTTCCTTGCCTCCCATGAGGTTAATTTGGGCTAGTATGCAAATATTCTGTATTAGTCCAATGATACATTTACTGAGCATGGCCTTGGTTGCTCCTAGAAGATTTCAGTTGTACCTTAAAAGGAACAGAATGCAAATACAGCCCAGAGAACATAAATGAGATATGATGCATGCATATTAATAGAAATGGTTTATATTAAAAGTTAAGGCTTCTGGAATGTGGTTATGGATTATAGCATATATAGTTTTAAAGTTATATCAGACAATTACCATTCAACTTGTAAGACTTTTACATGTAAAAACAAAATGGGTTGCCTGAAAATTTTCCTTGCAATTTGGAAAAGGGTATTTACATTTTTCCTTAGGTTGTGTAATCATAGTATCTTTTTTTAATTTTTTCTTTTTGAGACAGAGTATGGCTCTGTCATCGACCGGGCTGGAATGCAGTGGCACGATCTCAGCTCACTGCAACCTCCGCCTCCTGGGTTCAAGCGATTCTCCAGCCTCAGCCTCCCAAGTAGCTGGAATTACGGGTGCGCACCACCACACCTGGCTAATTTTTGTATATTTTTAGTAGAGACAGAGTTTCACCATGTTGGCGAGGCTAGTCTTGAACTCCTGATCTCAGGTGATCCGCCTGCCTCAGCCTCCCAAAGTACTGGGATTATAGGCGTGAGCCACCACTCCCAGCCCAGAGTATCTTTATTGAAGGGCACCCCTTAGGTTTTGGGGTTTGAGTTGTGTAATTGGGTCAGTCTTAGGGGACTGAAGCTGGGAGAAATTCTCAATTAGAAGGAATGTCTGGGGACTAAGCATTGTCATAGCAACTGACATACTGTAGTCAACAGTGTAAGAAGCTCATTTTCTATTGCTGCTGACTTTGAAAAAGAAAAAAGTTTACAATTCTTACACTGATGTGATGAGAAATATTTTGGATTGTAAGACTTGTGTTTAAATTATTTCAGAAGAAATGTTTTATCCTTATCTGTATGCTGCCACCCATAGGTAGGCAAATTATTCAGTTTATATGTACTCAAACACCAAGTAAGACTCAAAATTATAAGATTTATCCCTGCCCTGCAAGAGTTTACTGGCTTTCTGGAGTTAAAACAGGAAACATTTAAGTACACATGAGGTGAGGAAGAGTGATACGGAAAAGTAGTTTTCATCTTCCAGTTATTCATGCCCATACTCTTCCTCCTAGATAATAGAAATGAGGATTAACTCTCTAAACAATTATGGCTTAAGTATTAAAATTGCGATTTGAGTAAGGACAACACATGTTGTATCTGTTATATTTGTCTCATATTCAATAGAAATAATACTAAACAAAAATCTTATATCAGAAATTCAAATATCTATTGTGTAACTTTGGGTAAAGCAGCCAACTTGTGCACTTCAGGTTCCTCAGCTATATAGTAGGACAATGCTAAAGATTTCTCTACTGTTTAGTAAGGTAAAGGCCTGTCCTGAAGAAGAGGTTTAGAGAGTAATGGTCACCTCTGAGGAAAGAACTTAAACCAGAGGTTGGGCATGACAGAACTGGTTTTAACATAAGGCAGATCATAATTCCCAGAGTTGGTCATCAGTGGAAGGGGTGGCTTTGTTGAGGACCTGATCGCCATGTTAGTCAAAACTGTTGGACAGTTAGGGTGGTAATCTGCTAGAAAGAAGTGTCTGCACTAAGTAGGAGGAGGCTAGATACTGTTTTTAGCCTTCTTTTAAGTATGAAAAGTATTCTAGTTACCCATTGCTGTGTACCAAACCACCCTGAAACTTAATGGTTTAAAATGATGGCAGATATTTTGTTCACAGCTCTTTAATTTGTGTAAGGTTAAGCAGGGTTGACTCTGCTCAATGTGGCATCAACCATGACAGCTTTCAAGATGGCTTGACCACATAGCTGGCTGGCAAGTTGATGCTGGCTTTGGGCTGGGAGCTCAGCTGGGGGCTCTCCACGTATCCCTGGCTTCCTCACAGCGTGATGGCAGGGTTCCAAGGGCAAGCATTCTAAGAGAGACTGGCAGAAGCTGCATGGTTTTTTCTAACTAGCTTCTTAAATGAATTCTTAAGTCACTTAATTTGACTTAATTTGGATGTGGCAGAAGTAATGCTGAGGCAGTCACAAATGCCCACCCAGTTCCAACAGGAGGTGACCTCTTAATGGGAGGAGTGTCAGAGAATTTGCCAGTAGGTTTTAAATCCTCTACATAAAGTTGTTTAAAGGATATAACTAGTTCTTTATTAATTTTAAAATAGCTTTTTAGAGATATAATTCATATGCCATACACTTCACCCATTTAAAGTATATAATTCATTCTATCTAACTGTATATATATTGAGATGGAGTCTCGCTCTGTTGCCCAGGCTGGAATGCAGTGGTATGATCTCTGCTCACTGCAACCTCCGCCTCCTGGGTTCAAGTGATTCTCCTGCCTCAGCCTCCTAAGTAGCTGGGATTACAGGCGCCCGCTACCACATGCAGCTAGTTTTTGTATTTTTTAGTAGAGATGGGCTTTCACCATGTTGGCCAGGCTGGTCTCGAACTCCTGGCTGCAGGCAATCTGCCCGCCTCGACCTCCCAAAGTGCTGGGATTACAGGCATGAGCCACCGTGCCTGACTGTGTTTTTGTACTCATTAACCCACCACTCTTCATCCTCTCCTCCCCACTACCCACCACAGCCAACTATTGTTGATAATAATTTATTGTATATTTCAAAATAGCTAGAAGAGAAAATGTGGAATGTTCCCAACACAAAGACATGATAACTGTTTGAGGTAATGGATATCCCAGTTACCCATATTTGATCATTACATTGTTGTATGCTTGTATGAAAATACCATATGTACCCCATAAATGCATACTACTATTATTATATATCCATAAAAATTTAAAATAAATTTAGTTTAAAAATAAAGTATATAATTCAGTATTTTTTAGTAAGTTCACAGGCTTATCACCATGGTCTAATTTTAGAACATTTTCATCCCTGGAAAAAGAAACCCTGTACCCATTAGTAGTCATTGCCCATTCTCGTCTCCCCCAGGCCCTGGAAACCACAAACTTATTTTCTGTCTCTATAGGTGTTCCTATTTTGGACATTTCACTTCAGTGGAGCCACAATATTTAGCCTTTTGTGACTGGCATCTTTCACTTAGCATGTTTTTGAAGTTTGTCCATATTGTAACATGTATCAAGACTTTATTCTATTGTATGGATATACCACATTTTATTTATCTGTTCATCAGCTGATGGACATTTGGGTTGTTTCTAATTTTTGTCTATTATGGATAATGGTGTTATGAACATTTGTATACAAGTTTTTGTCTGGACATGTTTTCATTTCTCTTGTGTACACATCTAGGTTTGGAATTGCTGGGTCATATGGTTGTTTTTTGTTTAACTTGCCTTTTTTTTTTTTTTTTTTTTTTTGAGGTGGAGTCTCTCTTTGTTGCCCAGGCTAGAGTGCAGTGGCATGATCACGGCGCACTGCAAGCTCCGCCTTACCGGTTCACACCATTCTCCTGCCTCAGCCGCCCCAGCACCTGGGACTACAGGTGCACGCCGCCACGCCCGGCTAATTTTTTGTATTTTTAGTAGAGATGGGGTTTCACCATGTTAGCCAGGATGGTCTTGATCTCCTGACCTCGTGATCTGCCTGCCTCGGCCTCCCAAAGTGTTGGGATTACAGGTGTGAGCCACTGCGCCCGGCCTATGTTTAACTTTTTGAGGAACTGCTAAACTGTTTTTTAGAGTGCCTGCACCATTTAAATTTCCACCAGCAATATGTGAGTGTTCAGCTTCTTCACCCATATAAAATTTTGATAAAGGTAAAAAGCATAGAGAGTGAAAAGTATATGGGGCTGGAATTTTAATTTGTATTCTGAACCTAACTACACCTCACTGGTAAAGTAATTTAGCTTTTAGCCCTCAGTTTCCTAAGATCCCTTCCAGTTCTCAAATTCTTTCAGCAGGTCATGAGGGGAAGTAAGCATTGCTAGAAACATTCAGGCAAATCTGGATGAACAAAGGGAATGTGGTAGGATGTAAAAATAGATTCAGATTAGATTAGATGATATGGGGAATCTTTTCAATCCTAAAATTTCATAATTCTATTTTGTTGTTATATATTTCACAACATGGTAAGCTAATATAAATGTAGTACTTCAGTTTCTCGAATCATCAATAGTATATAAGCTCAAAGATAGTGGGTAGTTTTTGTATTTTTAAATAGAGACCGCGGGTTTCGCCATGTTGGCCAGGCTGGTCTCGAACTCCTGGTCTCATCTGATCTCCCACCTCGCGCCTCCCAAAGTGCGGGATTAAAAGCAATGAGCCACTGCACCCAGCCTCAGAATTTTTTTAGAGAAATAGAATTTTAAAAAATGAAGCATCAAAAAGGAAAAAGGTATCGCAGCAAAAGCTGAAACTAGCAAAGGTTGTGGTTAAAGATCATTAAGATACATAGGGGATATGAGCTTGAATTTTTTCATAGTCCCTTTTATTAAAACCAATCATTTAAAAATATTTTTTTGAACCCCTGGTACTCTACAAAGCTTAGTAACATTTCACTTATATAAATTCCATATATTAGGCTAAAAGCCTACCTGACAATATTGACAGTAGCAATGATGATTAGGGTCACTTGGGTTAAGTCATGGGGAAACTCAAACCATACGACGTCACAGAGGCTACCCTTTAGCTTTCATGCCCAGAACACAATTTAATAGCAAAGAGAATGGATCTGTCTTCTGGGAGGTGTGTATATTGACTAAGATCATAAGTTTTATATTATTATTGAGAGAAACAGTGTGTCCTGTTCATTTTCTTACTGTGTTTCAAAGTCATTGAGATTAAGAATTCATATTTCAGCACTATTAGTTCTATAATTATGTGGCACTAATGTTTTCATTTGTGAAATAACCTCTCAGCTACATAGCTATCTAGCCCTGAAGCTGACTTAACAATGTTTAAATTTTAAGTATTTGTTTTAATTGAAGTGTAACTTATATACAGTGAAATTTACCCTTGTTAAGTGTACAGTTCTATGAGTTTTGACAATTAATACAGTTGTGGAGCTATCGCCAATCAAGATATAAAATGGTTCCATTGCCCCCAAAAGTTCTTCCTTTGTATAGTCAGTTTGCTCCTTTGTAGTCAGCCCCACTCTCAGCTCCTGATAAGTTTCTATCCCTTTAGTTTTGTCTTTTTGAAAATGTCATATACATGGAATCATATAATACATAATCTTTTGAGTTGGGCTTCTTTCACTTAGCAGAATGCATTTGAGATTTATCCATGTTGTTGCATGTATCAGGAGTTCCTTTTTTTTTTTTTTTTTGAGATGGAGTCTCACTGTGTCACCCAGACTGGAATGCAGTGGCACAATCTCGGCTCACTGCAACCTCAGCCTCTAGGGCTCAAGTGATCCCCCATCTCAGCCTCCCAAGTAGTGAAGACAACAGGCGAGTGCCACCATACTCAGCTAATTTTTTGTATCTTTTTGGTAGAGATGGAGTTTCAGCATGTTGCCCAGGCTGGTCTTGAACTCCTGAGCTCAGGTGATCCACCTGCCTTGGCCTCCCAATGTGCTGGAATTACAGGCATGAGCCACCATGCCCAGCCAGGGGTTCCTT
The DNA here is from genome assembly GCF_001698545.2 of Rhinopithecus bieti. Lineage (NCBI taxonomy): Eukaryota > Metazoa > Chordata > Mammalia > Primates > Cercopithecidae > Rhinopithecus > Rhinopithecus bieti. The sequence goes on along the minus strand of NW_016818070.1, from coordinate 5,647 downwards.
TTTAATTGCTGAGTAGTATTCCATTGTATGGATATATCACAGTTTGTTTATCCATTCATCAGTTAAAGGACATTTGGGTTATTTCCAATTTTGGTAATTATGAATAAAGCTACCATAAATATTTGTGTACTAGTTTTTGAGTGAACATAAGTTTTCATTTCACTTGGGTAAATACCCATGAGTGGGATTGCTGATCATATGGAAATTGTTTATTAAACTTTACAAAAAACTGCCAGGTCAGTGGTTCACACCTGTAATCGCAGCACTTTGGGAGGTAAAGGCAGGAGGATCGCTTGAGGCCAGGAGTTCAAGACCAGCCTGGGCAACATAGTGAGACCCCATCTCTGCAAAATGGATAAACATAGCCAGGCATAGTGGCATATGCCTGTAGTCCCAGCTACTTGGGAGGCTGAGACAGGAGGATTGCTTGAGCCCAGGAGTTTGAAGCTGCAGTGAGCTCAGATTGCACCACTGCACTCCAGTGTGGGCAACAGAGCAAGATCCTCTCTCTATTAAAAAAAAATTAATTAAAAATTAAAAAAAATAAACTGTCAAACTATTTTTCAAAGTAGCTATGCCATTTTGCCTACCAGCAGTATATGAGAGATACAGTTGCTCCACATCCTCCTCACATCACTTGCTTGGTATTGTCAGGTTAATTTGTTTTTAAGAGACAGGGTCTGCTCAGTCTCCCAGGTTGGAGTACAGTGGCATGATCATGGCTCATTGCAGCCTGGACCTCCTGGGCTCCAGCAATCTTCCCACTTCAGCCTACCAAGTAGCTCGGACTACACTACATGTGTCTGCCACCACACTCAGCTAATATTTTTATTTTTTGTAGAGACAAGGTCTTGCTATGTTGCTCAGGGTGGTCTGAAACTCCTGGCTTCAAGCGATCTTCCCACCTTGGCCTCCCAAAGTGCTAGCATTATAGCTGTGAACTACTGCACCTTTCCTAGCTTTTAAAAACAATGTTTAGCCATTCTAATATGTGTGTAGTGATGTTTCATTGTAGTTTAACTTGCATTTCCCTAACGACTTGTGTTTCCCTAAATGTTGAGCATTTTTCATGTACTTATTTGCCATCCATATATCTCTGGTAAAGTGTTTATTCAAATCATTTGCCCATTTTTTTTATTGGGTTATTTGTTTTCTTATTATTGAGTTTTTCAGAGCTCTTTATATATCCTGGATACAAGTCCCATGTTATATGTATGTTTTGCAAATACTTTTTTCCCAGTTAATAACTTGTCTTAAGAGTGTCTTTTGGCCGGGCGCGGTGGCTCAAGCCTGTAATCCCAGCACTTTGGGAGGCCGAGATGGGCGGATCACGAGGTCAGGAGATCGAGACCATCCTGG
>NW_016818070.1:0-3269 GCF_001698545.2 Rhinopithecus bieti | reverse complement strand
GACCTCAGGCGATCCACCCACCTCGGCCTCCCAAAGTGCTGGGATTACAGGCGTGAGCCACCATGCCCAACCACTTTCTTTGATTTTTAAAAGCACATTCGTAACCTTTTAAGGATTGTAGTAAGAAATACAGTCTAGGCCACACATAGTGGCGCACGCCTGTAATTCCAGCACTTTGGGAGGCTGAGGTAGGCGGATCGCTTGAGTCCAGGAGTTCGAGATCAGCCTGGACAACATGGCAAAACCCCATCTCTACAGAAAATACAAAAATAAGTTGTGCGTGGTGGTGTGCGTTTGTAGTCCCCACTACTCAGGAGACTGAGGCAGGGAGAATTGCTTGAACGGTGGAGGTCGAGGCTGCAGTGAGTTGTGAGTGGGCCACTGCACTCCAACCTGGGCGACAGAGTGAGACCCTATGTCAGAAAAAAAAATACAGTCTAAACTAAACTCACTTCATAAATGGCTCTTAGGAAAAAATAATTTAAAACATGACCTTTCCGTGTTTGTGACTGTAGACACTTTATTTCAGAACTAGTAACCTGCAAAATTACGATGGATTTCAGTTTCAGTTGTTTATTATTACTTTTTTTTTTTAAGGGTCAGGGTCTTGCTTTGTCACCCAGGCTGGAGTGCAGTGGCATGACCATGGCTCACTGCAGCCTTGAACTCCTGGGCACAAGCAGTCCTCCTGCCTCAACCTTCTGAGTAGCTAGGACTACAGGTGCACACCACCATGCCCAGCTAAGGGTTTTTTTTTTTTTCCTCTTCCACCAACTCACTTCAAATAATCTGCTAAGTTTTAAAAAACTTTTTTAGAGCTGGGGGTTGTCACTGTGTTGCCCAGGCCAGTCTCAAACTCCTAGCCTCACTAGGCCACTGGCCCACTCTCAAGTAGCTGGGATTACAGATGTGAGCCACTGTGTCTAGCTCCTGTTACTTTTTGTTTTGAAAACTTTCAGGAATTGTTGAGAAAGTACAGCAACATAAATCTTAAATTTCTCCTTGGAAGGCTGTGCTGACAATCCAAATAATTTTATACTGCAGAACTATTTAGCTATAAAATCTTTAGCTATCAGGTTAATTTCTCCCTATGAGCTAAGAAAACTGGAGTGTCCAGAGAAAATACTTAGGATAGTAAATTACATTTAACTCCTCAGCATTGGCAGCTGTTATGGACTGAATGTTTGTCAAATTCATATCTTGAAGCCCTGCCCCCCTACACATGGCTGTATTTGGAGATGGGACCTCTAAGGAAGTAATTAAGGTTAAGTGAGGTCATAAAGGTAGAGTGCTGATCTGATAGGATTAGTGTCCTTATAAGAAGATTCAGTTAGCTTGCACTTACTCCCTCCCTCTCCTTCACACAGAGGACAGGTCTGGTGATGACATAGCAAGAGGATGGCTTTTGCAGTCTGAGCAGACTAAAACAGGATGCCATAACAAAATACCAGACTGGTGGCTTAAATAACAGAAGTTTATTTCTCACAGCTCTGGAGCCTGGAAAGTCCAAGATCAAGGTGCCAGCAGATTCAGTGTCTGGTGAGGGCTCTCTTCCTGGCTTACAGACAGCTGCCTTCTTGCTGTGTCCTCACATGGCCTTTCCTCTGTGATTCATCCTTCTGCCTTACCTCCTACAGCCATTGAATTATCAGTCTGCTGATTCTCTTTCTTCAGTATTTCTCAAATTCATCCCATCATCTTCTTCCCTACTAACTACAGCTCTGGTTCCAGCCCTTTCTGTACGACTACAATAATCTCTCAGATCAATCCATGTTCCACATGTCCTTATCTCATCAGAGTAATTATTCTGACATGTAAATTTTGCTTATTTAAATCTTTCTCTGGTTCCCTCTTGTCTGTGGATAACTTCTAAGCTTTATAATCCAGTTTCTGCCTACCTCTGTAGCTTCATCTACTAGCATTCTGATAGCATGTGTAACACCAAACTACTTTGTTTTCCTCCCACTCCCTGAAGAATTTTACTTTGTTCCTTCTGTTACTTTTACCTGGCATGGGAAGGGAGGGTCCTTTATTCCTATCCCTTTTACCTAACGAGCTCTAGCTTATCCATTCTCACGTTTTGCAGAACTTCTACCCCACTTCTCTTCCCCGCCCCAGAGGTCCCTTCTCTGTCCCCTCCAGAATATTCTCAGCATCTCTCATTACATGGTCAAGTTGTTTTTAGTTTAGTTTAGGTGAATGTTTACTTCTTTTATGGAAAGAGCTGGTCATATTCATTTTAGTGCCTAAAACAATGTCTGGCTCATACTGGGTATTCAAATATTTGTAGAGTGACTGAACATCCAGAAAGTTAAGGTAACATTTTCAAGATCAGGTTGATTATAGGGGACAAAATTGAGACTGGAAAATGAGTACCTCTTTTATTGCCTCATACTGCAGACCAGTACTCCTCCTAGTACAGCATGTAAAACTGGCTAAGTACAATACCTATTGTGCAATTACTAAGTCAATTTAAGCTCGTTTGCTAATTATTAAGATGATTAAATTTTGCTTTGTAAATCAAATTTTTACATATTGTATATATGGGAGCTTATGGTGCATGAATAGTTTTGCATGAAATTTATATAGTCACAAACAGTTATAACAGTTGAAGTAGATAAGAAAGTCACATGGAATAAACAAAAATAGGCTTTTAGTGACCATATTTTGATAGGTCAGTTAAAATAAAAAAATTAATGTGACATTTTCCAGGCATACTGTTTAAAAGATTATGTGGGCTGGGCTCGGTGGCTCACGCCTGTAATCCCAGCACTTTGGGAGGCTGAGGCGGGCAGATCACCCAAGGTCAGGAGTTTAAGACCAGACCAGCTAACATGGTGAAACCCCATCTCTACTAAAAATACAAAATTAGCTGGGCATGGTCGCACATGCCTGTAATCCCAGCTACTCAGGAGGCTGAGGCAGGAGAATCGCTTGAATCCAGGAGGTGGAGGTTGTAGTGAGCCAAGATCGCGCCATTGCACTCCAGCCTGGGTGACAAGAGTAAAACTCCATCTCAAAAAAATAAAAAAAAAGAAAAATGCCGGGCATGGTGGCTCATGCCTGTAATCCCAGCACTTTGGGAGGCTGAGGCAGGTGGCTCACAAGGTCAGGAGATCGAGACCATCCTGGCTAACATGGTGAAACCCAATCCCTACTAAAAATACAAAAACAGGGGCCAGGCGCAGTGGCTCACGCCTATAATCCTAGCATTTTGGGAGGCTGAGGCGGGCGGATCTCGAGGTCAGGAGATTGAGAGCATTCTGGCT
>NW_016818069.1:0-3111 GCF_001698545.2 Rhinopithecus bieti | reverse complement strand
CGAGACTCCATCTCAAAAAAAAAAAAAAAAAAAAAATTGCTGCAGATAAAGTCCACTGATGAAGCTAATATTGGTGGGCAAAACTCTAAGGAGAACCAGGATATTTACATAGCATTTAAATATAAACCTCCAAATATGCATTAATTATCTTGTTTTTAACATATGTCTCCAAATGCTTTGATATGCCTCCCTCCACAATGGAAAGCTTAATTCCCCTTCCCTTAAATGTGGGCTGATTTAGTGGTGCACTTCTAACAAATCATGCAGGGGTCAGCAAAGACCCAAATAGGAAATATATTAGGCTGTTTAAGTCATATGGTCTCTTTTGCAACAACTCACCCCTACTGTTGTAGCATGAAAGCAGCTATAAAAAAATATGTGAATGAATGAGTGTGGCTATATGCCAATAAAACTTTGTTTATAAAGACAGGCAATGGGTTGGATTTGGGCCTCCAGCCAAGGTTTGCTGACCTCTAGAATAGCATACGAAAAAGAAAAAATAGTAACTTTGCAGTGGAGAAACCTGGCAGACACCACCTTAACTGAGTGATCAAAGTTAACATTACCAGTAATAAGGAATACTGAAGTGTTATCAGTGAAAAATGGTAGAGTAAGGAAATCCAAAAGTTTATCTCTCCATAAATGCAACCAAAAGGTTGGTTAAAACTGTTAGACTTGGCCAGGCACGCTGGCTCACACCTGTAATCCCAGCACTTTGGGAGGCTGAGGCGGGTGGATCATGAGGTCAAGAGATCGAGACCATCTTGGCCAACATGGTGAAACCCCGTCTCTACTAAAAATACAAAAATTAGCCATGCATGGTGGCACGCGCCTCCAGTCCCAGCTGCTCAGGAGACTGAGGCAAGAGAATTGCTTGAACCCGGGAGGCAGAGGTTGCAGTGAGCCAAGATCGTGCCACTGCACTCCAGCCTGGTGACAGAGTGAGACTCCATCTAAAAAAACAAACAAACTGTTAGAATCAACTTTTCAGAACTCTGGACACTAACCAAAAGGCCTGTAGCAGCCAGTGGAATGTTTTCATAAAAAAGACAGCTGAATCTTGGTAAGAATAGCAAGTTGTAGTGTTTTAACTTACTCTGGTCCCATCCCCAGGTTAGTAGTGAATTTGGAGAAAATAGCTACAGTCCCAGTATAGGTACCAGTACTAGAGGGAAGAGAATGGACCTAATTGACAAGCAATTGTTTTTGTTTGTTTTGACCTGTATGGTGGCTCCCTGGAGGACTTTCTCAAGGGCTTACCTTTATCTCGTCTAACTTAGAACACTCTAGTGGTGAGTGTGGCTACCCAAGGAGCATTTGTTGAAGATATTTACAGGCAAATGTTTTGGTTATTACTGCCTGGGGCATTGGATAATATTTGGGGCAAACAATAGGCTAATACAAGCTTGGGAGAGAAGACTGAAGAATGAGATGCTTTGGAGAAGGACTTTGAAAAACTGACATATCCTTGGGAAACCAGAAAGCCACATTCATGCCGAGGCCTATGCACATGTTTAGGAAAGATCTGAGAATGCCCTAAGTTTTCTGAATGATCTTCAGACTCTTCACAAGCATGAAGCAAAGGCTAAGGCAAAGAGCTAGATTCCATCTAAAAAAAAAAGAGCAACCAAATAGAAATCCTCGATTTGAAACGTACAATAACTGAAATGAAAAATTCACCAGACAAGTTCAGCAGTAGATTTGAGCAGACAGAAGAAAATATCAATGAATTTAAAAATGAATCAATTGAGATTATCAAGTCTGAGGAACAGAAAAATAAAAGAATGAAGATTATGAAGAGAGCCTAAGAGACCTTCTGGGGTTCCAGAAGGAGAGGAGAGAAAAAAAAAAAGGAGCAGAAAGAATTTAAAGAAATAATGGCTGAAAACTTGAAAACTTTCTAAATTTAATTTAAAACATTGATCTATACATCTGAAAAGCTCAATAAAATCCAAGTAAAATAAACTCAAAGAGATTCACACCAAGACACATTGTAGTCAAATTGTTATAAGCCCTTAAAGGCAGGAGAGAAATCTTGAAAACAGTAAGACAGTGGTGACTCATCACAAGCTGGGTGTGGTATGCATGCCTGTAGTCCCAGCTACTCAGAAGGCTGAAGTGGGAGGATAGTTTGGGCCCAGGAGTTTGAGTTTAGCTTGGGCAATATAGTGAGACCCCATCTCAAATTTAAAAAAAGAAAGAGGCTGGGCATGGTGGCCTGTAATCCCAGCAGCAGTTTGGAAGACTGAGGCGGGAGGATCACCTGAGGGGCCAGGAGGTCAAGATCAGCCTGAGATACATAGTGAGACCCTGTCTCTCCAAAAAAAAAAAAAAATAGCCAGACTCAGTGGCATGTGCCTGTAGTCCTAGCTACTTGGGAGGCTGAGGCAGAAGAATTGATTGAGCCCAGGAGTTCGGGGCTGCAGCGAGGCATGATCATGCCACTGCACTGAAGCCTGGGTAGCAGAGTGGGACTTTGCTTCTTAAAAAAAAAAAAAGTAAGCTGGGCGTGGTGATTCATGCCTGTAATTCCAGCACTTTGGGAGGCTGAGGCAGGTAGATTGCTTGAGCCCAGGAGTTCAAGACCAGCCCAGGAGTTCAAGAGCAGTTCAAGACATGGTAAGACCCCGTCTCTATGAAAAATACAAAAATTAACTGGACATGGTGGTGCATTTCTGTATTCCCAGCTACCTGAGAGGCTGAGGTGGGAGGATTGATTGAGCCTGGGAGGTCAGGCTATAGTGAGCCATGATCACACCACTGCACTCCAGCCTGGGTGACAGAGTGAGATCTTGTCTCACAAAAAAGAAAGAGAAGAAAGAAAGAGAGAAAGAGAGAAAGAGAGAGAGAAAGAGAAAGAAAGAGAAAGAAGGAAAGAGAAAGAAGAAGGAAGGAAGGAAAGAAAGAAAAAGAAGAAAGAAAAGAAAGAAAAAAAAGAAAGAAAAAAGAAGAGGGAGGAAGGAAGGGAGGGAGGAAGGAAGGAAGGAAGGAAGGACTCATCGTGTATAATGGATGCTCAATAAGATTAACACCCAATTTCTCATCAGAAACCATAAAAGCCAAAAGGCAGTGGGATGACATATACTAAGAGTGCTGAAAGAGAAAAACACC
>NW_016818068.1:0-2357 GCF_001698545.2 Rhinopithecus bieti | reverse complement strand
GAGTATAGGGAGGGCTATGGTGGAAAAGGAAATATCCTCAGAGAAAACTGGAAAGAAAATTTCTGTGAAACCGCTTTGTGTTAGATATATTTATTCATCTTGCATAGTTAAAACTTTTCTTATGTTACACATTTTGGAAACTCCTTAAGGCACGGATCCCCGAAGGGACATTCGGGAGCACATTCAGGCCTATGGTGAAAGAGGAGATATCTTCAGATAAAAACTGGAAAGAAGCTTTCTGAGAAACTACTTTGTGATGTATGCATTCCACTGAGGGAGTGATACCTATTTTCTCACAAGGCAGTGTTTGAATGCTGTACTTGTGAAACCGAAAAAGTGATATTTCGGTTCACATTGAGGACTATGGCGAATAGTGAAATATACTGAAATAAAATCGAGGAAGAAGCATTCCAAGATTCTGCTTTATGATATGTGCTTTCACTTCACAGTGTTAATGCTTGCTCTATGATGCCGAGTTTTGAAAATCTGTCTTTGAAGAATCTGCAAAAGGATATTTAGTGACGCCCAGAAGCTTGTGGTGAGCAAAGTAATGTCTTCCGATAAAACTTGGAGAGAAACGTTATGAGCAACTGCTTTGCGATGTGTGTATTCATCTCATAGCGTTAAACCATTTTTTGGATTGAGCAGCTTAAAATCACTGTTTTTGTGGAATCTGAGGAAGGACATTTAGAAACGATCTTTAGAATATGGAGAAAGAAATATCTTCAGGTAAATCCAGAAGGAAGCTTTCTGTGAAACTGCTCTGTGTCATCTTATTTCCTCTCACTCAGATAAGCCTCTCTTTTCATTGAGCAGCTTTCTAGCCCTGTGTGTGTTTAGCGTGTGATGGGATATTCGGAAGCACTTTGAGGCTAACGATGAAAAAGGAAATATGTTCAGACGAAAACTGCAGAGAAGCTTTCTGAGGAACTGCTTTGTGACGTGTGAATTCCAGTCAAAGTGTTGTACCTCTCTTCACATACAGCATTGGGGAAACCCTTTTGGAGAAACAGGTACGAAGTGATATTTGGGAGCATGTTGATGCCGATGGTGAAAAGGGAAATAGCCTCAGACAAAAAATGGAAAGAAGCTTTCTAGGAAACTACTCTGTGATATGTGTAATCATCTCTCATAGATAAAGCTTTCCTTACATTACTCAGTATGGAAACTGTCATGGACGGATCCATGAAGGGACCTTCTGGAGCACTTTCTGGACTATGGTGAGAAAGGAAATATCTTCAGATAAAAACTGAAAAGAAGCTTTCTGTGAATCGGCTATTTGCTATGTTTATTCATCTCAAATACATGAAGCTTTCTTTACATTACACAGCTTGGAAACTCCCTCATGGATGGATCCGTGAAAGGATATTTGAGAACACATTCAGGCCTATGGTGAAATAGGAAATATATTCAGATAAAAACTGGAGAGAAGTTTCTGAGAAACTGCTCCATGATGTGTGTATTCCACTCAGGGAGTTATAACTTTCTTCTCACTATGCACAGTTTGAACACTCTTCCTGTAAAACCAAAAGAGTAATATTCGGATCACCTTGAAGACTAGGGCAAAAAGTGAAATGTCGTCCATATAAAACAGAGAGAAGCACTCGAGAAAACTGCTCTCCTGCAGGTCCATACTTATCACAGTGTTAAAACTTACTCTACATTTCCCAGTTTGAAAGTCGGTCTTTGAGGGTTCTGCAAAGGGATAGTAATTGGCGACCGGAGGCCTGTGTGAGGCAAGGAAATGTCTTCCATCGAAATTTGGAGAGAAGCTTTCTGCGCAACTCTCTTGTGATTTTTGTATTCATCTCATAACATTAAATCATTCTTTGGATTGAATAACCTCAGAGAGAACCAGAAGGAAGCTTTCTGTGAACCTGCTCTGTGTCACGTGAATTCCGCTCACACAGTTAAGCTTCTCTTTTCATTGAGCTGTATCATAACACTGTTTTTACTTAGTCTGCGAAGGGATACTTGTTTGGACAAACGGAGGCAAGATGGCGCTGTTCCGGTTTCTTCACCGTCAACTTTCCTGTGCCCGGGAAAGACACGGGTCGACTGTGCAGGCGCAACCCGAGCTCCGACGGGGAAGAACCGGAACCCGCCTAGCCACGCCTACCGACCGGCCCCCGACCCGCCTATGTCCCGCCCACTGACCTCCCACTCCCAGGCCCAGGACATAAAAGCCGCTCCCGGCGGGCGCACGGTGCGAACTTCCTCGGCCCCTCCTCGTGCGCGGGACCCAGGAACCTCATCCAAGAACGCCGGAGCGAACTTCCTTGGCCCCTCCTCATGCGCGGGACCCAGGAACCTAGCCTGAGAACGCCGGAGCAACTTCGTCGGCCTCCACCGCTGGA
>NW_016818067.1:0-584 GCF_001698545.2 Rhinopithecus bieti | reverse complement strand
ACTAATGTAAATACCTATTTTAAAAGCAATACTTCTAATTATAGTTTTGTTTTGTTTTGAATGTAGTTTATTTTATGCAGCTGGGTTTTTTTTTTTTTTTTTTTTCCCCTAGAGACAGGGTCTTGCTCTGTTACTCACACTGGAGTACAGTGGCATGATCATAGTTCACTGCAGCCTTGAACTCCTAGGCTTAAGAAATTCTCTCACCGTAGCCTCCTTAGTAGCTGGGACTGTAGGCAAATGCCAGCCTGCCCAGCTAATTTTTAAAAATTCTTTGGAAAGATGGGGTTTTTACTATGTTGCCCAGGCTGGTCTTGAACTCCCGGGCTCAAGTGATCCTCGTGTCTTGGCCTTTCAACATGTTGGGATTACAGGAATGAGCCACTGCTCCCAGCCATTATATAGCTATTTTAAAAACTACTTGTAGTACGTGTGTATACCGTGTATACCTTTTTTTCCCTATATACTTTTAAAATCACTTATTCTTTTTCTGGATTTGGAAGAGTGGGGAAATTTCTTTTAAACTAAAAGAACCTCCTGATAGACATACGTTAAAATGCTAATTTGATCTGCATCAGGCTTTT
>NW_016818066.1:0-1189 GCF_001698545.2 Rhinopithecus bieti | reverse complement strand
TTTTTTTTCTAGTTTTATCTGAGGATATTCAGTTTTCTTTCATAGGCCTCAATGGGTTCCCAAATGTCCCTTCCCAGAGTCTTCAAAAAGAGTGCTTCCAATCTTCTGAATCAAAAAATGTTTAACTCTGTGAGATGAATCCACACAACACAAAGCAGTTTCAGGAGTAGCTCATCTCTTGTTTTTATTTGGGGAAATTTCATTTTCTCTCTAGGCCTCAATGGACTCACAAATATCCTTTGGCAGATCCTCCAAAAAGAGTGTTTACAATCTGCTGAATCAAAAGAAAAATTTAACTCTGTTAGATGAATCCACACATCACAAAGCAGTTTCACAGAGAACTTCTTTGCACTTTTTATATGGGGATATTCAGTTTATTTTATTTTATCTTATTAATTAATTAATTAATTCATTTTTGAGATGGAGTCTCGCTCTGTTGCTCAGGTTGGATTGTAGCAGCACCGTCTCTGCTCACTGCAAGCTTCGCCTAGGATATTGAGTATTTTCATAGGCCTCAATGGGCTCCCACATATGCCTTTGCAGATTCTCCAAAAAGAGGTATTCCAGCATACAGAATCAAAATAAAAATTTAACTCTGTGAGAGGAATCATCACATCAAAAAGCAATTTCAGAAATAATCTCTTTCTAGATTTTATCTTAAATATTCTATTTTTCTCCATAGCCCTAAATAAGCTCCCAAATGTCCCTTGGCATATTCTCCAAATAGAGTGTTACCACCCTAGTGAATCAAATAAAATTTTAATTCTGTGAGCTGTATCCACATACCACAAGGCAGTTTCACGAATGAAATACTTCCTAGATTTTCTCTGGGGATATTAGATATTAACTTTTCCCCATTGGCCACAATGCACTCCCAAACGCCTATTTGATGTTTCCTCAAAACCACTGTTTCCAAACTGCTGAATCGAAAAAGTGTTTTAACTCTGTGACAATAATAAACATATCACAAAGCAGTGTCACAGATAGCTTATTGGTAGTTTTTATCTGCAAATATTCAGTTTTTTTGTCAAAGGCCTAAATGGGCTCCCAAATGTCCCCTTGCAGATTCTCTAAAAAGATAATTTCAAATGTGATGGATCAAAAGAATGTTTTAACTCTTTGAGATGAATCAACACATCACAAAGCGGTTCCACACATACCTTCTTTTGTTGTATTTGGAGATATTCAG
>NW_016818065.1:0-591 GCF_001698545.2 Rhinopithecus bieti | reverse complement strand
GAGTGCCTCTTCTTCTCCAAGGGAATGCAACTCCTTGTCAGCAACGGAACAAAGCTGGATGGAGAATGACTTTGACAAGTTGAGAGAAGAGGGCTTCAGACGATGGGTAATAATAAACTTCTCCGAGCTAAAGGAGGAAGTTCAAACCCATCGCAAAGAAGCTAAAAACCTTGAAAAAAGATTAGACGAATGGCTAACTAGAAGAAACAGTGTAGAGAAGACCTTAAATGACCTGATGGAACTGAAAACCATGGCACGAGAACTACGTGATGCATGCACAAGCTTCAGTAGTCAATTCGATCAAGTGGAAGAAAGGGTATCAGTGATAGAAGATCCAATGAATGAAATGGAGCGAGAAGAGAAGTTTAGAGGAAAAAGAGTAAAAATAAATGAACAAAGCCACCAAGAAATAGGGGACTATGTGAAAAGACCAAATCTACATCTGATTGGTGTACCTGAAAATGATGGGGAGAATGGAACCAAGTTGGAAAACACTATTCAGGAGAGTATCCAGGGGAACTTCCCCAACCCAGCAAGACAGGCCAACATTCAAATTCAGGAAATACAGAGAACACCGCAAAGATACTCCTT